>NC_048569.1:81311943-81534443 GCF_013265735.2 Oncorhynchus mykiss
AATAGAAGTGCTGTTTCTTGTATAATTCTTGTATAATGCTCTCTTGTTTCTTCAGAGGACTGTTTCACTTTGTTGTCCTTTTTTCTTTTCCTTTTTCTTCTGTCCTTATTTTGTCCTTATTTTGTCTTCCTTTCTTCTGTTAACTATATATTTTTTTTGTTATTCTTTGTAAGCTAGCTAGCTTCTTCCAGGAGAGTCCCTAGCAACTGCTTAGCAACATGTAAACAATTCAGCTAACAATTCAGCTAGCTAAGATAACTGTATAATTTTATGAAAAATAGTTACTTTTTCAAAATCCTGTCTTTTTGGTTTGTTGCTTGTATTGTCTTCTATTGAGTCTTGCAGTTTTCTTTTGATTTTTTCGATGTACTTCACTCTAAAAAACCATTTAAATCTCAATATATACAGGAGCTCATTTTTCAGCAGCTGCTCAATTTGGAACTCCGGAACACTCTCTTTCTCTCTCTCTCTCTCTCTCTCTCTCTCTCTCTCTCTCTCTCTCTCTCACTCTCTCTCTCTCTCTCTCAGATTTCACTCAGAAATTCAGTCTGTGACATTAGAGACATACCCACCCTGTCTTGTGAAAAACAGGAAAAATGTAATAGGGAAATCTCACAGGGATGCGTCTACCAGCAAACTGGCTCACTTGCCACCATTAGGTGGTGGGCCAAACCAGAAAAACATGAAGTTGATCAATCCCCCACCATTCTTATGATGACTATAACATTTGATGGCACCTTCAATTCTTGCACATTTTCTCATAAAAAGTATATTTTAACACTCTGTCTGCTCATACAAATTTGCCAAACTGCTAAACTTGGAACCAATCAGAACTGCCGTACATACCCCCTCGTCATGAAGGCAGCCAATGGCCTGCTTCTATCTAAGACGTAAACACAGCCTCTTGTGAAAACATGAGCCCCTGTCTGATGAAGAGGAACACATACAGCTAGCTAGCTCCCAAAGACTGAAAAAGATGCATATCTGTTTTCAAGTGCACGTGAAATATGTAACATGCAATACAAATGGTCTTGATAATATGAAGAGATAACTCAGTTGACGTTTAGCCAATATTTGAACGCTAGCCAATGTTACATACTAGCCTAGCCAGCTACTGTAAATGTTCATTTTTATCATGTTTTGGCATGATGATAGGTCTCATTTCAAGTAACTATCTTCAGGCTTAAAGAAACATTCAATCATATACGTTGCATGTGAACTCAAATAAAAGCATGTAGATAGAAGGATGTGTGTGTGTGTGTGGGTCATGTATGCTGGAATGGAGGTTAAAAAAATGACAGCTGCATATGCATATTAGCCAATACATATGGCATAGACTACATACAGTTGAAGACGGAAGTTTACATACACCTTAGCTAAATACATTTAAACTCAGTTTTTCACAATTCCTGACATTTAATCCTAGTAACAATTCTTTCTTAGGTCAGTTAGGATCACCACTTTATTTTAAGAATGTGAAATGTCAGAATAATAGTGGAGAGAATTATAGATTTCAACTTTTATTTCTTTCATCACATTCCCAGTGGGTCAGAAGTTTACATACACTCAATTAGTATTTGGTAGCATTGCCTTTAAATTGTTTAACTTGGGTCAAACATTTCGGGTAGCCTTCCACAAGCTTCCCACAATAAGTTGGGTGAATTTTGGCCCATTCCTCCTGACAGAGCTGGTGTAACTGAGTCAGGTTGGCAGGCCTACTTGCTCGCACACACTTTTTCAGTTCTGCCCACACATTTTCTGTAGGATTGAGGTCAGGGTTTGTGATGGCTACTCCAATACCTTGACTTTGTTGTCCTTAAGCCATTTTGCCACAACTTTGGAAGTATGTTTAGGGTCATTGTCCATTTGGAAGACCCATTTGCGACAAAGCTTTAACTTCCTGACTGATGTCTTGAGATGTTGCTTCAATATATGCACATCATTTTCCTTTCTCATGATGCCATCTATTTTGTGAAGTGCACCAGTCCCTCCTGCAGCAAAGCACCCCCACAACATGATGCTGCCACCCCCATGCTTCACGGTTGGGATGGTGTTCTTCGGCTTGCAAGCCTCGCCATTTTTTCTCCAAATATTACAATGGTCATTATGGCCAAACAGTTCTATTTTTGTTTCATCAGACCAGAGGACATTTCTCCAAAACTACGATCTTTGTCCCCATGTGCAGTTGCTGACCGCAGTCTGGCTTTTTTATGGCGGTTTTGGAGCAGTGGCTTCTTCCTTGTTGAGCGGCCTTTCAGGTTCTGTCGATATGGGACTTGTTTGACTGTGGATATAGATCATTTTGTACCTGTTTCCTCCAGCATCTTCACAAGGTCCTTTGCTGTTGTTCTGGGATTGATTTGCACTTTTCGCGCCAAAGTACGTTCATCTCTAGGAGACAGAACGAGTCTCTTTCCTGAGGTCTTGGCTGATTTCTTGGCTGATTTCTTTTGATTTTCCCATGATATCAAGCAAAGATGCACTGAGTTTGAAGGTAGGCCTTGAAATACATCCACAGGTACACCTCCAATTGACTCAAATGATGTCAATTAGCCTATCAGAAGCTTCTGAGGACATGACATCATTTTCTGGAATTTTCCAAGCTGCTTATAGGCACAGTCAACTTAGTGTATGTAAACTTCTGACCTACTGGAATTGTGATACAGTGAATCATAAGTGAAATAATCTGTCTGTAAACAATTGCTGGGAAAATTACTTGTGTCATGCAAAGTAGATGTCCTAACCAACTTGCCAAAATTATAGTTTGTAACAAGACATTTTTGGAGTGGTTGAAAAACGAGTTTTAATGACACCAACCTAAGTGCATGTAAACTTCCGACTTCAACAGTTTATATAGCATAGCTTGCAATACAATCCTCTCTAAAAACAGTTGTACAATATGCTCTGCAATAAGATAACCAGAGTTTTATTTTAAACCCAGAGTTTTATTTTTAAACCAGATTTTTAAACCAAATGAGTTCTCAAATAGTACTTTGTATTACCTTCTTAGCTACGTGTTGAACATACTTTGCTGTTCTGTGCTCACTTGAACAGGAAGGTGGTGCGGCGATCCTTCTTATGGGCAAGTTTTGTCATCAAACTTTGTCATCAAAGTCTAGGGTTCTCTGGATTTGTGGTGCTTTCAAGACAACTGGTAACTCAGAAAAAAACAAGGTCATGAGTGGTAAGAGTGTTGGACCAGTAACTGCAAGGTTGCTGGATTGAATCACTGAGCCGACAAGGTAAAAATCTGTTGTTCTACCCCTGAACAGGGCAGTTAACCCACTGCTCCCTGATAGGCTGTCATTGTAAAAATAATTTGTTCTTAACTGACTTGCCTAGTTAAAAAAACCTTTTTTTTTTAAAGACGTAAGTGATCTTCAGGTCAAGCTCTAGAAAGAGGCCCGAGTTTCCGACTTGGAAATCATAGTTGGATGACCATTCAAAACGTATTTTCCCAGTCGGAGCTAGTTTTTTTCAGAGTATCCTGTTGTCTTCAACTCACTGAGATTTCCTATTTCAGGGTCCAGTTGTTTTGAACATGGCAGAAGTAATGCTGGATTGACAGCATGGCAATGTACTCAACCTTTTCTGGCCCATAGTGTTGCATGTGATTGTTTATCGTTTTAAGCTTGGAAAAGAGACCCTTAAACCCAGGTTTGGACCACACACACACTCCACTGAACAGCAGGCTAGTGATTGCTTTGCAACACTTGCAGTTAGCAACTGATTCCTTCCAAACCACTCATTGTTGAATATGTCCAATGGCAGATGAGCACCGGTATGTTTTATCACTCATTTATTTTCATATGACAAGGATTGAAAAGGATTTGCCAGTAGATTGTCGACTTGATTCATGATGATGACTGCATGTCTAGCTTGCTAGATACGATTTTGAAAGTATGACGTTGACGTGATCAGTCCAATGAAAGCTACAGTAGATATAATGTGATTTGATGTCATTTTATCTGTGGCCTTCTTGGATGGGTGCTTCTTTTTATTTATTTTTATTTTATAAAAATTTAAAAAAATGTTACCCCCTTTTTCGTGGTATCCAATTTTTAGTAATTTCTATCTTGTCTCATCGCTACAACTCCCGTACGGGCTCGGGAGCGACAAAGGTCGAAAGCCATGCTCCCTCCGAAACACAACCCAACCAAGCCACACTGCTTCATTAACACAGTGCGCATCCAACCACACCAATGTGTCGAAGGAAACACTGTGCACCTGGCGACCTGGTCAGCGTGCACTGCGCCCGGCCCGCCACAGGAGTCGTTGGTGCGCGATGAGACAATGATATCCCTACCAGCCAAACCCTCCCTATGCCGGACGACGCTAGGCCAATTGTGCGTCGTCCCACGGACCTCCCGGTCGCAGCCGGCTGCGGCAGAGCCTGGGCGCGAACCCAGAGTCTCTGGTGGCACAGCTAGCACTACGATGCAGTGCCCTAGACCACTTCTAATGTAAATCTATGGCAGAACCCAAGGGCCCGTAGATTTTGTGGTGACGGGTGTCCCCATAAGTGACAGAACACTGAGCCAATCACGGTGCAACTAGAGAGCATTACCACCAAAAGAAAGAAAATAAAGCACTGAGCTAGGCTGAAACACCTGCATTTTGAAGCTGCCTTACTCAAGAAAACAAAAAAGAGACCATGTTTGTACGCAGCTTTCTTAACTAAATTATTTATTTTTTACATTGGGACACATATTAATGCCAAAATAACATGCAAAACAGGCAACAGATGGGTCTCAAAACAGGTGGGGCTCTGCAGCAAAGGAATGTAGTTTGTGATCTAGAAAATTAACATTCTGACAGCTTGAGGCAGGGTGCTCTGCAATCATCCTACTCCAACTATTGACTTGGATCATGTGGCATTTCTTATTTGTCACTATGAATAACGCGAGTGGGTCCTGCCTTGATGACTGTATTAGATTTACACTACTTGTCCTATAGATCTTTGTAGACTTAAAATTATTACTTGGAATCAACTGATAGTTAAAATGCTCCTGGTCCCAGAATGACATGCTAGCTAGTGATATCTGCTCCTGCTAGCTAGCAACTGAACAAGGCAGTTAACCCACTGTTCCTAGGCCGTCATTGAAAATAGAATTTGTTCTTAACTGACTTGCCTAGTTAAATAAAGGTAAAATAAAATAAAATAAAAAATATCTACTTGTAGTAACTAGCTAGTCAACGAGCAAGATAGCTACATTACTAAGGTCCCTGTGTTCTAAGTTGGGAGTCATTTTACAGCTTGCATTGATGGTATCACATTTCTATAACTAAATAGTTAGATTAAAATAAATACTTTATCTGATAGCAGTCGGATGGAGATCTCTCTCAAGATGTTTCCAGCTGTCTACTACCTTAGATATGGATAATGTGATAGTCTCATGAATAGTACCCATGTTTTGATTGGTTTACAGTGGTTTATAGTAGCTCCCGAGTGGCGCGGTGGTCTGAGGCGTCACTACAGACCCTGGTTTGATTCACAACCGGCCGTGATTGAGAGTTCCATAGGGTGGCACAGAATTGGCCCAGCGTCGTCCAGTTAGGGTTTGGCCGGGGTAGGCTGTCATTGTAAATAAGATTTTGTTCTTAACTGACTTTCATAATTAAATAAAGGTTAAATATTAAAAAAATAATACTTAGCCCAGTTAGGGGTTTGCCTGTACAACTAGTGAAAAAAACACGAATTAAAGAAAGGTGTTCAGATATGTGAAAAACAGCTCCTCCCTCGACAGAGATCGATCAACTCGAAAACTAAAGCAGATATCTTGCTATGGCCCACAACCCACATAGGATTTCTCTCTCTCTTGTGTTACCTAGGGCATACACCAATAGCTGCAGAACCAAACTGAATGTGCTTAGAGAGAGAATGTGAAATCCCAGCATTTCTCTCTCTCTACATAGTTCAGTCAGTGGAGCCGTAGCTATAGACCAGTATCACTGTACTCCTCCAAACGTTGCTCAGCTCAGTATATGTTGCAGCTGGATTATCACTGCATGCAACAACAACATGTCAGTGCATGTTGGCTGGGCATCAGGGGCGAAGCTTCAGGAAGTTAGGATCTGCCATAGGTAGTTTGTTTGCTCCACAGCAAACAAACTCTCTCACAAATAAATAACAAGTAAACAAACAATCAAAGACTATCGGTGAGCTTTAAAGAAGTATAATAAAAATGTGTTTACTGCATCAAACACCTTGGATAAAACAATTAACATAGTTATCTTAACACTTCAAATGTTTTGGAAAATGAGTGAAATTAGGTAAACTAGATTTATGGAACATTTAAAGATGAAAGTTCTTCACTTGGCAGCTGAATCACAGTGTGAAGATGTTTCATTCTCTACTTCCCTTGAGGAGACAGCTGTCCCATTGAGACTTGATGTGTGTTGGTCTTGGCTGAGGCTTCTGGGATATCAGTATCATATGAGTGGTCAAATCTACCTTCTCTACTGTACTTGATGGTAGGTGATGTCTGTCTGAAAGCGTTGCCATGACACAGCAGGGTGTAGTGAACCATGGAAACCCTTCAGTCTAATCCTGTAAACAAACAAACAAGATTAGCCAATCAGAAAGGGATTAGCTGACAGACAGAAGCCACAGACACCAATGACATCACGGTATCATTAGCTCCACCTGCAAATGCTCAGTCCTGCTATGATATTTATAATATAATACATCTATTATATTGTCACGTACACATCATGACTCATGAGGTAGCTGATGTAGTACCTTTGAATCAGTATTTGTATTGCTGTGTTTGCAAAGGCATTTGTCACATGATGCATAGCAGGAGACCTTAACCAAACTTATCCAAAAACAAGTTAACTTGTACAGGTCTACTGAGGCTTTCCCCTGGTAGCCAACAGTATAATACTAAAATACACATATCGTGTTTTAAGTAAGTATTGATGCAATGAAACAGGTCTGTCTACTGTATGTGTTGGCCTGTTTGACAAGGACAAACACCCGGCATAAAGGAACCAGCCGGTAACGCAAACGTTCCTCAGGTAAAGGCGTGTGTGTGTGTGTGTGTGTGCGTGTGCGTGTGTGTGAGTCACCCAGTCAGGTATGGGAACATAAAACACAGAGATATGATTGGATAGGGACCTGGGTTGCGTGACTCACATTTCAATGTACTGTATCTTATTCAGATTATCACTATGCTTGCTCTACTGAAAAAACATACAATCCTACACCTCTACACACACACACACACAGAGGGAGATGCGTGAGAATTTCTTACACTTGACTTAATGATCTGGGCTCTTGTGATCAGATAAACCGTATCAGATCAGCGCTCAACTCTTTTAATATAAACATCCATGATAATGTGTGTGTGTGTGTGTGTGTGTGTGTGTGTGTCGATTCCCTTGGGGTGGCTGAAGGAATGTTACCTGTCTGACAGGTGTGTAGTTAGGGCTTCTCCACAAACCGTAGCTCACCTGAGCCTAGCTCCAAGGAATACGCGCATGCACGCACTCAAACACACAAACACATACACGCATGCTGCTAATCCACATGGTCTCATACATACTCTACATATTTGTCCACTGTGTCTCTTCATCAGAGCTGTCTACTCCTATACTAATCCTGCAGGTATTTGCACCGCAGGGCAAGAATCATAAGCTTTTCATTTAAACACAAGAGCCAGTTCAAATCAACCGAAAGGAGATTTTGACCTGGAAAAGTATGTGTTAATGCTTTTCATTATGTGAAAAATTATAGTCCAGTGGTAGTTATTGGGTGTGTCATGTGTTAAGGTGTCAACTTGGCTTTGTCTCTCAGAATTTGTGTAGAAGAATGTATCCCGTACCTTCTAACGACTCTTGTGTAGCTTGTGACCGTGTTGTTGAGAGTCTTAGCTTTTCTTAGGTAGCTTTTAATAGTTTGTAGCCCAAACCATTCAGACTTTACAGATGTTTTTGTAAAAAGACCCTCTGGATCCGCCCTTGTCTCACAAACACCACTCCACCTCAGCCCCTGTCAATCACACAGACTAATAGAGGAGTCTGCGGATGCAGAAGAAATAGACAAATCCAATGGTACAACCAAAGTCTGTAACTCAAACACACATTGTTTAAAAGGGGTTAGAAGTCCAAAACACTGGCGTCATGGTGGGAACATAAGAGTTTGTGGTCTAATTTAGTTTCTGGCAGTAGGGTTGGAACAGACAGGGTCAGACTTAAATCCTATTGTTGTCCATCCAGACAGTGATTGTGTGTGTGTGTGTTTGTATTACATGTCGATCGCCCTTTCACCTCTTGATCTGACGCAGACAGGCTGGTACATGTATGCAGTCAGACATTTCACACACGAGTAAAATACTGCCCATGCCTGGCACTGGAGAGCCCACACAGACACCCACCGACACACCCACCGACACACCCACACACACACACACACACACACACACACACAGTCCATGTCTGGCACTGGAGAGCCCACACAGACACCCACCGACACACCCACTGACACACCCACCCACCCACCCACCGACACCGACACACCGACACACACACCGACACACACACACACACACACACACACACACACACACACACACACACACACACAGTCCATGTCTGGCTCTGCTCTCCCTCACCTGTGCTGCAGGTTCATGTTTTTGTTTTCTTAAAGGGCAGACAGCATTTTTGGGCCAGGCGGTGATAGATGTGGGTGCCTCTGATCTGTCTCTGTGTCTATGTTGTGCTTGGTGTATAACTAACTACCTGTTGCTGGGACTGGAACTGGGACTGGGAGAAGAGAATACCTGCTCATAAATGTGTTGAGTTATTTTGGGGACTTGAGTTAGGCAGAGAAAGAACGAGAGTGCAATAAATCAGCAGACAGAGACAGGTTGAGGGACATATCAAAAATAATACATGTCATACATACCACACATGGTGTAATAATAGTGGAAGCAGGGCCGGGTTAATGCAGGGTCTTTCAGGGGCTGAAGCCCCTACCCAAAGTTGGCCGGAGAGGCAGAGAAAGAAATGAAGTGTTTTTATTTGTTTTCAACCACAGGAGCCCACTCTCAATGTTCAAAAACACTAGAGATCATAATAGTAAAAAAAAAACAGTGGATTAAGTTTTATCACAAGCACATCACAAGCACATTCAAAATAACGGAAACACCAACATAACGTGTCTTAATAATAGGGTTTTGGGCCACCACAAGCTGCCAGAACAGCTTCAATGCGACTTAGCATAGATTTTACAAGTGGACCTAAACCATGCCAGGAAAATGCACCCCACACCATAACTTTGTATCCCTCATTTTGTTTTCTTTATTTGTGTCCTTTGTTTTGGCAGTTACCGGTATGCCCACAGTCAGGAAGGCTGCAGAATATTGAACATATAGAACAGCTTGTTGCCTTGTGGCCATAGACATATAATCCATACAAGGGTTTTGGAACCTCTAACCCTGGTAATTTGACTGTTCAACTAATGGGTAAACTAGCAATGGCTGCCAGTCCTGACTTGAATTGGAACTGCCATTTATGGATTATATTTATATGGTTGGTTGCAGTTGTCAGTTTGCCTTTTGCAAATTTCTAAATACAACCACGGGAAAAATGTACAGTTCAGCCTACTGCTGAAAAGGGAAGACTAATCTGTATGTAGAACCAATTTTGAGAAAACAGCAGCACTGTCTATCAAAGTAGCTCATCTTGAGATGACAAGCGCATCAGCCATCACCGGTGAGTAGCCTATGGCTTCATCTTCATCATTAGGTAAGCCAGTGTGGCACTGGAACGTTTATTTAGTAGCCTACTGTATCCTATAATAAATGTCCCTTTTTCAGGACCCTGTCTTTCAAAGATAATCCGTAAAAATCCAAATAACTTCACAGATCTTCATTGTAAAGGGTTTAAACACTGTTTCCCATGCTTGTTCAATGAACCATAAACAATTAATGAACATGCACCTGTGGAACGGTCGTTAAGACACTAACAGCTTACAGATGGTAGGCAATTAAGGTCACAGTTGTGAAAACTTAGGATACTAAAGAGGCCTTTCTACAGACTCTGAAAAACACCAAAAGAAAGATGCCCAGGGTCACTGCTCATCTGCGTGGACGTGCCTTAGGCATGCTGCATTGAGGGATGAGGACTGCAGATGCGGCCAGGCAATAAATTGCAATGTCCGTACTGTGAGACACCTAAAACAGTGCTACAGGGAGACAGGACAGACAGCTGATCGTCCTCGCAGTGGCAGACCACGTGTAACAACACCTGCACAGGATCGGTACATCCGAACATCACACCTGCGTGACAGGTACAGGATGACAGCAACAACTGCCTGAGTTACACCAGGAACGCACAATCCATCCATCAGTGCTCAGACTGTCCACAATAGGCTGAGAGAGGCTGGACTGAGGGCTTGTAGGCCTGTTGTAAGGCAGGTCCTCACCAGACATCAACGGAAACAACGTTGCCTATGGGCACAAACCCACCGTCGCTGGACCAGACAGGACTGACAAAAAGTGCTCTTCACTGACGAGTCGCGGTTTTGTCTCACCAGGGGTGATGGTTGGATTCGTGTTTATCGTCGAAGGAATGAGCGTTACACCGAGGCCTGTACTCTAGAGCGGGATCGATTTGGAGGTGGAGGGGCTGTCATGGTCTGGGGCAGTGTGTCACAGCATCATCAGACTGAGCTTGTTGTCATTGCAGTCAGGCAATCTCAACGGTGTGCGTTACAGGGAAGACATCCTCCTCCCTCATGTGGTACCCCTCCTGCAGGCTCATCCTGACATGACCCTCCAGCATGACACTGCCACCAGCACCAGATTTCCTGCAAGACAGGAATGTCAGTGTTCTGCCATGGCCAGCAAAGAGCCCGTATCTCAATCCCATTGAGCATGTCTGGGACCTGTTGGATCGGAGGTTGAGGGCTAAGGACATTCCCCCCAGAAATGTCCGGTAACTTGCAGGTGCCTTGGTGGAAGAGTGGGGTAACATCTCACAGCAAGAACTGGCAAACCTGGTGCAGCCCATGAGGAGGAGATGCACTGCAGTACTTAATGCAGCTGGTGGCTACACCAGATACTGACTGTTATTTTGATTTTGACCCTTCCTTTGTTCAGGGACACATGATTCTATTTCTGTTAGTCACATGTCTGTTGAACTTGTTAAGTTTATGTCTCAATTGTTGAATCTTATGTTCATACAAATATTAACACATGTTAAGTTTGCTGAAAATAAACGCAGTTGACAGTGAGAGGACATTTCTTTTTTTGCTGAGTTTATATAGGCCTATATTTTTCCTCCTAATATTCTACAATCTGTGTGTCACTTCATTGGCCTGGACTTTTGTTTGAATTCAAGACCAGCTCATTTTTATTGATCTCAGTTTATCAGTGTCAGAGTAGCCACTCATTTCGGGAATTTGTGCGGTAATAAAAAATATTCAGTTAATGTCTTCTGCCATGTAAATGACATAGAATCTGTGAAAATCCGAAAAAACGCCTCTGCTTAATTGTAGTCTATGCTCCGTTGCCACTGGGGCTATACAAACCTCCTTCCAATCTCGTGGCACAGACTATACAGGGTGGGGCAGGGCCATTTACAGACCTTTGGGGGTACAGGTGCTCAAAATAAGACAAGAGGAAAAAAGTCAATGTACTTTCACATCTCAAAATTCATAGCATTCCAACCTTCTCTGTAGACAAAAATAGGCCTATTTAATTAATGTAAGAAGAGACTAAGCTCACTCATCACACATTGTAAGAAAGCTAGTGCCAGTGACTCCTAGGCCAGAGACGACAAGATATGGAAAAATAGTGATCAGATCAAATGTTGATGTAAATATGATAGCTAGCTTGCTAGTTAGCTATTATGTCGAAACAAACTTGTTTTTACATGATTTGACTTTGTTCTGCTGCTGACATCTGCCTATTACTAACAAGCAGTCCAATTGGCCCATTCTGTCCTTAACAGTGGGAGACACACATGACAGATCTAACTTAAAAGTAGCCTCCTACCAGTGTAGGTGTCTCCCCACCCTGCGCCCGCAGCCATTGGCCACTGCATGTAAGTCAGATGAGTGCGATTTGGGCAGGAGGGCAGGAGCTTATACAATTAGCTAGTTTGATGTGCAATTCATTATATTTAAAATTAAAATATAATATGAAAATAGACTCAAATAAAATGACAAAATAATTCACAGACTTGCGAGGGAACTATTTCATAACAGGGCAAAAGGTCAGTTGCTTGGGCACGGGTTGAGCCCTATCTGTGCACGTGCCTGGGGTGGGGAAGGGGGAGCAATAATTCTCAAAGGAATGGTTATCACACCTAGATGTTAGGAACACCTGCCAAATGCAATCCGAGTTACCTTAATAGTACATACCTGAAGAGGTGTGTGTGTGTGTTGTCTTCCAGCCTGATCTTCAGATAAGTGTAACATAATCAGAGGCATGGGGGTGAGAGGGTTCATCGCACGCACTGAGAACATACACTTACTACAGTACATCTCTCGTCTCCTTACCCATTCCTGGAGTGTGGTGGTGTGTCTGTGTGCTGTATGAGAAACACAGCAGGGGGGCCTCTGTTGCTTGCGAGAGAAAGGGAGGGAGAGTAGTGAGGGAGGGAGGGAGGAAGGGAGGGAGAGAGAAAGGGAGGGAGAGTAGTGAGGGAGGGAGGAAGGAAGGGAGAGAGAAAGGGAGGGAGAGTAGTGAGGGAGGGAGGAAGGGAGGGAGAGAGAAAGGGAGGGAGAGTAGTGAGGGAGGGAGGGAGGAAGGGAGAGAGAAAGGGAGGGAGAGTATTGAGGGAGGGAGGAAGGGAGGGAGAGAGAAAGGGTGGGAGGGAGGAAGGGAGGGAGAGTAGTGAGGGAGGGAGGAAGGGAGGGAGAGAGAAAGGGAGGGAGAGTAGTGAGGGAGGGAGGAAGGGAGGGAGAGAGAAAGGGAGGGAGGAAGGGAGGGAGAGTAGTGAGGGAGGGAGGAAGGGAGGGAGAGAGAAAGGGAGAGAGGAAGGGAGGGAGAGTAGTGAGGGAGGGAGGAAGGGAGGGAGAGTAGTGAGGGAGGGGGGAAGGGAGGGAGAGTAGTGAGGGAGGGAGGAAGGGAGGGAGTGAGAGAGAAAGGGAGAGATGGAAAGTAGGGGCAAGCTGTGATAGCAAACTTCGTTCACTGAAGAAATATTCATCACACTGGACCACATGCTCCTCTCTCATCTGTAGTGTGTTTAAGAGATACACATCCTCCACTTACGATAAGTCACACACAGATCCTGAATAGGCTGTGTAAACAGCGAACACCAGAAACAGGAAACAGTTTAAGCTTGTCTGCTTGGTCTGTGAGGTCACCATACCCTGCCCCGCCCTGGTCACCACAGGCTGATTAAGCCCTGAGGCACATGAACTGTATCAAAATTACTGAGTGAATCCTCTCAGCTTCATCACCACTATACACTTCCCTCTTCTCCTCCTCCCCTACTCACTCCCTCTTCCTCTCCTCCTCCCCTACTCCCTCTCCTCCCCACAACACCTAGCTCCCATGGTGACACTCCAGCACCCTTCCTACCACCCTTGGAACCCTCTTACCTGCTGGGTTCTAAACTGGGAAGCCCAGAGCTGAGACTCCCACTTCTGTATGAAGCCTAAAGCAGCAGCAGCAGCAGCGGAGCCGGATGGAGGGATGTTTTGTTTTCTATGTTCTTCTGGTAGAGGAGCTGAGGGGGAGGGGGGATGTTCTGTTTCTGTCTCATACAGGCTGCAGGACAGGTCCCTCTCTGAAGATGGGGGTGTCTGTGGAGAATCCCATCAGGTTAGAGGAAGTAGGACCGATGGACATGGAGAAGAGAGAGAGAAGGGAAGAGAGAGGGACACTACCCTAACATTGACCAAGGGCATAAAGAAAGAAAAGGAAAGAGAGAGAGAATTTATGATATGTTATGAGAAAGATTACAAGCTCTTTACCACACAAACACACACACACGCACGCACACACACACGCACACACGCACGCACATACACACACCTTGCAGATATTGTGTTGTACTCTATCTGTAAGCCTGTGGAGGAAAGTCTGTTGTACAATATGTCTCAGTGTAGTTCAGATCATCTACTGTATATACCGTATATCCAGTCATCTGAGGTAATTCTCTCTCTCTCTCTCTTTCTCTCTCTCTCTCTCTCTCTCTCTCTCTCTCTCTCTCTCTCTCATTGTTTTGGAGTGCTCTGTAAGATGAGTGAGTGAGCTACTGAAATTATGTGGACAGGGCTTGTTCTCAGTCTGATGCCAATCTTTCATCTCTCTCGGGGCGAACTGGAGGTTACGAAAACAAGGTCGTCCAGGGTTACAGTGAGATCACGGATCAGGTCACCTGTGATTGGCTGCTGGAGCCATGTTGTCATGGTAATTAGCCCAGATGAGAGATTAGCATCACTGTGAGCTTTGAACGTGACAGTGACTCATAATTAGAGTTGGAAAAAAAAACACGTGAAAAAATTCAGAATCTCTAAACAATTATTCTAGCTGAACTTCTACTTGAGTATCTGGTGTTATTATAACAATAAAAATAGGTTTAGAATATTTATTTTATGATTGCTCTACTCCATGACATGATCATTGACATTCAGTCAAACTATTCTCCACCCCACCCTATTCTCTTACAGGTGTGTTGATGTACAGGTATCTGCCAAAATGATGGAAACACTTGAGTAAATGAGGGATACAAAGTATATTTAAAGCAGGTTCCTGAGTTAATTAAGCAATTAACATCCCATCATGCTTAGGGTCATGTATAAAAATACTGGAAAGGCAATTATTTTGGCCATTATTTGCTATGGCCCCATAGAATGACAATGCACCCATCCACACGAGTGGTCACTGAATGGTTTGATGAGCATGAAAATGACGCAACCCATATGTGATGGTTTGGCCATCATGTCACCAGATCTCAACCCAATTGAACACTGATAGGATATTCTGGAGCGGCACCTAAGCCATTGTGTTCCACCACCATCAACAAAACACGGAATTATGGAATTTCTCATGGTTGAATAGAGTTCTAGACACTTGTAGAATCTATGCCAAGGTATATTAAAACTGTTCTGGCTCTTGGGGGCCCAACACCCTCTAAAAAGTATTTATGTCGGTGTTTCCTTTATTCTGGCAGTTACCTTTACCTCCCTACTCATGACCCCCTCTCTACTCATGACAAGGTCAAAGTGTTATGTCAGGGGTTAGAGGTCAGAGGTGTTTGTTGTTTGCCAACAGAGGGTAATCAGCCCAGTGTGTGTGTGTGTGTGTGTGTGTGTGTGTGTGTGTGTGTGTGTGTGTGTGTGTGTGTGTAATAAGAGGGTAATCAGCCTAGTGTCCTCAGGGGGGACAGATGACCCATGAACTCTGAGATGGACATGCTCACACACAGAGACACAGAGAGAGAGAGAGAGAGGGAGAGAGAGAGAGAGAGAGAGAGAGAGAGAGAGTTCATACAACTAAGATACAGTGTCTTAATATGGTGTTGGGCCACCACGAGCCAGAACAGCTTCAGAATCTAACCTGGCATAGATTCTACAAGTGTCTGGAACTCTATTGGAGGGATGTGACAACATTCTTTCACAAATCTCCCATTGGTGTTCAATTGGGTTGAGATCTGGTGACCAAGACGGCCATGGCATATGGTTTACATCGTTTTCATGCTCATCAAACCATTCACTGACCACTTGTGCACTGTGGATGGGGCATTGTCATCCTATGGGGGCATAGCCATGGTAGCCAAAATAAGGGCCAAAGGGCCTGATGGGATGTTAATTGCTTAATTAACTCAGAAACCACACCTGTGTGGGACTTCCTGCTTTCAGTACACTGTACGTTGTATCCCTCATTTACTAAAGTGTTTCCATTATTTTGTCAGTTAACTGTAGAAGAGATGTTTAGGGGGTTAACATGACTGACCTCTTGTCTTTGACGTGTTCTGCCCTAAAGGCACTACTGACTTCAACCTGAGAATCTGACACATTTACCTGCAACTACGTCATTACTAAAGAATATCATCATCATCATCAAAGCTAAAGAGAGGGCTCTGATTATCATGTTCATGCCTGTTATTATCGTTACTATAGTTCAACTGAAAAATCACCATCAACAATGATCTTTTGGTCTTGCTCTCTACTACCAAAACCAATTTTTACAAACCTAAAATATGTTTGATGGGTCCCAATGATTTGCTTGTTTTGCATCACTCTCTCGTCCCCTACTGTTCAGACAGTTCAGACAGGTGATGGGCGTTAGTGCATTGAGGTGTGTCTTAATGGTACATGCCAATTTAAAGCTCAGGGCGAAGGGGTGGTGTGTGTGTGTGTGTGTGTGTGTGTGTGTGTGTGTTTGTGTTGTGGGTGGGGAAGGTGAGTTAGCTACATATGAACAGACACTCATACATAAACCATGCACACATGTACCTTTCACCTTCCCTAGTTTACCTTCCCATTTGAAAAGGTCTGTGAGGAATTGTTAACATTCAGAGACATCCCAGAAATGTACCTGACAGACAGTTTATGTTGGGCGGGGTGTGAGTGTGAGAGTTAAACTCACATTTTCCTCTTAAATAAACCGTCCCTGGCATAAATCTTCAATGAAGGGGAGTGAAGATCTGTGCTACTCCCATACTGTAAAGACACACATAAATATTAGCCTATTACACAGTGCCTTCAGGAAGTACTCATACCCCTTGACTTATTCCACATTTTGTTGCATATTTTTAGAAATGTTCGCTCATTTATTGAAAATTAAACATACAAATGGGGAACAGAGGTGAACAGCAATCTTTAAGTCTATCCACAGCTTTTCATTGGGATTCAAATCTGTGCTTTGGCTGGGCCAGTCAAGGACTTTCACATTCTTGTTCTGAATCCATTCCAGTGTTGCGTTGGCTGTATACTTGGGGTCTTTGTCCTGTTGAAAAGAAAATCTTCGCCCCCAGTCTAAGGTCATTTGCACTCTGAAGCAGGTTCTCATCAAGGATTTGCTTGTCTTTGGCTCCATTCATTGTTCCCTCTATTCTTACCAGTCTCCCAGTCCCTGCCACTGAAAAGCATCCCCATAGCATGATGCTGCCACAACCATGCTTCACAGTAGGGATGGTGTTAGATGGGTGATGAGCTGTGCCTGGTTGTCTCCAGACATAGCACTTTGCATTCAGGCCAAATAGTTCACTTTTTGTCTCATCAGACCACAGAGGCTTTGGCCTTACGCTTTCATGTGAATTTTTGCAAACTGCAGGCGTGCTGTCATGTGCCTTTTTCTCAGGAGTGACTTCTGTCTGGACATTCTCCCATGAAGCCCAGATTGGTGAAGTGCAATAGAGGCTGTTGTCCTTGGCAGGTTCTCCCATCTAAGCCAAGAATCTCTGTAGTTCTGTTAGAGTGGTCATTGGGTTCTTGGTCACCTCCCTGACCAAGGTCCTTCTTGCCCGGTTGCTCAGTTTGGTTGGACAGCCAGCTCTAGGCAGAGTTTGGGTTGTTCCATGTTTTTTTCAATTTCTTAATGATGGAGACCACCGTGCTCTTGGAACCTTCAACACTAGAAATTGTTTTATTCTCTTCCCCAGATATATACCTAATCTCAATTCTATCTCGGACAGTTCCTTGGAATTCATGGTATAGTTTTTGCTCTGTCATATACTGTGGGACCTTATGTAGACAGTTGTGTTTCTTTCAACAACAACAAAATGTACTTTAGCAGACGCTCTTATCCAGAGTGACATACAGTAGTGAGTGCATACATTTTCATATTTTTTCATAAATCATGCCCAAACAATTCAATTGGCCACAGGTGGACTCCAATCAAGTTGTAGCGACTTCTCAAGGATGATCAAAGGAAATTGGATGCACTTGAGCTCAATTTGGAGTGTCATAGCAAAAGGGTGTAAATACTTCTGTAAATGAGATATTTCTGTACATCTGTCATGCCCTGACCTTAGAGAGCAGTTTTATTTCTCTATTTGGTTAGGTCAGGGTGTGATGTGGGGTGGGCATTCTATGTTTTGTTTTTCTGTGTGTTTGGCCGAGTGTGGTTCCCAATCAGAGGCAGCTGTCCATCGTTGTCTCTGATTGGGAATCATACTTAGGCAGCCTGTTGTGCCACCTTAGTTGTGGGTAGTTGTCTTTGTTAGTGGCCTGTTTAGCCGAAGTAAGCGACACTGTCGAGTGCTTATTCTTTGTTTTGTTGGCGACATTTATAAATAAAAATAAATGTACCCTCACCATGCTGCACCTTGGTCCGGTCATATCCACCCTGACGACGATCGTGACAACATCCTTTTTAATACACTTACAAAAATCTCTAAAGATGTGGAATATTGGATGGGTGAGAGAAAACACACCAAATGAATCCATTTTAAATATAGGCTGTAACACACACACACACACACACATACATGATGGATCATGTATGAACACAGATGAGTATTTACACAAAACAGGTTTATACAGACATACTGTACATGTGTGTTAACTGTCAAGAGTAGGAACTCTCAGGTGTAGCTGTGCATTCTTGTTTGCGTGTTTAGTTCAACAGAATTGATAGAACACAGTGGAATCTGCCTATGGCAAAAGAGAAAAGTATTGGCAATGTTTTAAGTGTGCGTATAGCTAGGATGTTTAGGATAGATTATTCTATACATTTTTTTTTAACACACACACACTCAGTCTTCTGATTCCTCTGAAGTTGTCTGGTAGTAAACTAGTCATCTCTATTCCTCTAAACAGTAGAGTAAACCACTACACACACATAGCAGAGAAAATAGTGTTTAAAGGGCTTTAAACCTCCTTGTTCTCTAACTCTTAAAATCCCAAACATTGACTTTATTGTGCATCCTTACCTCACTAAGCAGCACACAGCATGTATCTGGGGATTGAGGGGGTAACCACTCCTTTACTCTCAACTTCTTTACTATTCACACCCTCTATGCACAGATGCCTACACATATACACATGCAAACACGCATACACATGCAAACACGCATACACAGACACACACACACCGATAGAGAAAGCGATGTGACAACACCATGCACCATAGATTACTTCTTCTCTCCCTCAATAGTGGCAGGTTTTCTGCTCTGATTTCAGGGCCTTTTTTGGCTTTTAAGTAAACTAATCTTTTAGCAAATACCACAGGCTGGTTCTGAAGTCTGCGCATAATGCAGAGTCTTAAAAAAAACAGAGCAAACAGACTCAACGAGAGACACACTGGAAGTTTGGGATCAAAGCTTCGGGGCACAAAGGCAGAGATTTAGCATGTTAGAATTGATCGTCACCATTTCTTTTCAGAGTATTGTCTCTGTGTTTCTCTCCCCAAGTTCTTAGAGTTCCTGTGCCGTGTTGAAAGCTCATTGTTATCTGTGAGGTTTACCGCTGAAAAACGTGCTCTTAAACATCTCCACCGAGCCTTTCAGACTCCCCTCTATTGAGAGGGAGATTAAAAAACATCAAACGGACTAACAGTGTGTACTCGTGTTTTTGCTGTTCGGTTATTGTAGGAAGCCTTGACCGAGGCAGAGACTATGAGCGACCTGCAGACACCTCTTTTCTCTGAGTTGTGTTTTAAGTGGTTTTTGGGCCCAGTCTGTGTGTTGGGCGGGTTCCAGGTGTGTTTGTACAAGAAGCAAGAGTTTGGTTTGCTGTGTGCATACGTAAGCAGATTCTTTAGACTTTTCTTGTTTTTTTCCCCCTTTCTCTTTCTTCGTCTCTTTCTCTGTCTCTCTCTCTCTTTCCCCTGTTGTTGTAGTGATATCATTCTATAATGTTGTGTGGGTATTCATTACATTCCCATTATCATTCCCTCCCTGATACAAACTGAAACCATTGCACAACATGGCCGCCCACTGTAACATTATGGTGTTGCCACGGCACCAGCCCAGGGGCTATCTCCACACACATATACTTAAACAAACAGTGGGTATTGTTGGGAGAGCCGATCAGTGTTTGTCTGGCAGCTAATTTGATTTATTCTGATTCATTAGGGAATATTACACATGGCTTCTACCCTACCATATCTGATAAGTTCCTGGTCCCATAGATTGTCCACTGTTCATTTGTCTGCTGAAATCTCTCTGTCTATCTCTCCGTCACAACGCGTGGGAAGATTAAACGCTGATGGTGTTTGTACAGCGCACCTGTGCAAAGCAGGTCCTCCTAATGTAGCTCGCTAATGTGTGTGTGTGTGTGTGTGTGTGTGTTCCCAGCAATGTGTAGTGTATCATGCGAAAACAGGGAAGTCAGAGTGTCCATTGCTGAAGTCAGCTGGGAGTTCATAAAACCTTAAATCAATCAGATCTGAGTATTATCACCATCATCATCACCACCATCATCATCATCATCACTAACCACCACCATCATCACTAACCACCACCATCACCACCACCACCATCATCCCCAGCACCCTCATCCCCACCACCATCATCACCACCACTATCATCAACACCACAACCACCAACATCATCAACCCCATCACCATCATCATCATCACCATCATCATCACCACCATCACCATCATAATAACTACCACCATCATCACCACCACCATCATCATCATCACCACCACCACAATCATCCCCACCACCACCACCATCATCATCATCATCATCATCATCACCACCACCATCATCACCACCACCATCACCACCACTATCATCATCATCATCATCACCACCACCATCATCACCACCACTATCATCATCTTCATCACCACCTGCAACATCATCATCACCACCACCATCATCACCACTACCATCATCATCATCACTACCATCATCACCACCACCATCACCACCACTATCATCATCATCATAACTACCACCATCACCACCACCATCATCATCATCACCACCACCACAATCATCCCCACCACCACCAAAATCATCATCATCATCATCACCACCACCAACACTTTCCCTATCGTCGTCGTCCTCCTCCTCCTCCTCCTCCTCCTCCTCATCATCATCATCATCACTATCATCATTGTCATCATAAAAGCTTTCAGCTCATGTGATTCAGAGTGTAGGCTACTGCCACTTGAAATGTTTTGCTCCTCCTCCTCATCCTCCTCCTCCTCCTCCTCCTCATCATCCTCATTGTCATCATAAAAGCATTCAGCTCATGTGATTCAGAGTGTAGGCTACTGCCACTTGAAATGTTTTGCTCCTCCTCCTCCTCCTCCTCCTCCTCCTCCTCCTCCTCCTCATCATCCTCCTCCTCCTCCTCCTCCTCCTCATCATCCTCATTGTCATCATAAAAGCGTTCAGCTCATGTGATTCAGAGTGTAGGCTACTGCCACTTGAGATGTTTTGCTCCTCCTCCTCCTCCTCCTCCTCCTCCTCCTCCTCCTCCTCATCATCACTATCATCCTCATTGTCATCATAAAAGCGTTCAGCTCATGTGATTCAGAGTGTAGGCTACTGCCAATTGAAATGTTTTGCTCCTCCTCCTCCTCCTCATCATCATCATCACTATCATCCTCATTGTCATCATAAAAGCGTTCAGCTCATGTGATTCAGAGTGTAGGCTACTGCCACTTGAAATGTTTTGCTCCTCCTCCTCCTCCTCCTCCTCCTCCTCCTCCTCCTCCTCCTCATCATCCTCATTGTCATCATAAAAGCGTTCAGCTCATGTGATTCAGAGTGTAGGCTACTGCCACTTGAAATGTTTTGCTCCTCCTCCTCTTCCTCCTCCTCCTCCTCCTCCTCCTCATCCTCCTCCTCCTCATCATCATCATCACTATCATCCTCATTGTCATCATAAAAGCATTCAGCTCATGTGATTCAGAGTGTAGGCTACTGCCACTTGAAATGTTTTGCTCCTCCTCCTCCTCCTCCTCCTCCTCATCATCCTCATTGTCATCATAAAAGCGTTCAGCTCATGTGATTCAGAGTGTAGGCTACTGCCACTTGAAATGTTTTGCTCCTCCTCCTCTTCCTCCTCCTCCTCCTCCTCCTCCTCATCCTCCTCCTCCTCATCATCATCATCACTATCATCCTCATTGTCATCATAAAAGCATTCAGCTCATGTGATTCAGAGTGTAGGCTACTGCCACTTGAAATGTTTTGCTCCTCCTCCTCCTCCTCCTCCTCATCATCATCACTATCATCCTCATTGTCATCATAAAAGCATTCAGCTCATGTGATTCAGAGTGTAGGCTACTGCTACTTGAAATGTTTTGCTCCTCCTCCTCCTCCTCATCACTATCATCCTCATTGTCATCATAAAAGCATTCAGCTCATGTGATTCAGAGTGTAGGCTACTGCTACTTGAAATGTTTTGCTCCTCCTCCTCCTCCTCATCACTATCATCCTCATTGTCATCATAAAAGCGTTCAGCTCATGTGATTCAGAGTGTAGGCTACTGCTACTTGAAATGTTTTGCTCCTCCTCCTCATCATCCTCATTGTCATCATAAAAGCATTCAGCTCATGTGATTCAGAGTGTAGGCTACTGCTACTTGAAATGTTTTGCTCCTCCTCCTCCTCATCATCATCACTATCATCCTCATTGTCATCATAAAAGCGTTCAGCTCATGTGATTGAGTGTAGGCTACTGCCACTTGAAATGTTTTGCTCCTCCTCCTCTTCCTCCTCCTCATCATCATCATCATCATCATCATCATCACTATCATCCTCATTGTCATCATAAAAGCATTCAGCTCATGTGATTCAGAGTGTAGGCTACTGCCACTTGAAATGTTTTGCTCCTCCTCCTCTTCCTCCTCCTCCTCCTCATCATCATCACTATCATCCTCATTGTCATCATAAAAGCATTCAGCTCATGTGATTGAGTGTAGGCTACTGCTACTTGAAATGTTTTGCTCCTCCTCCTCCTCCTCATCACTATCATCCTCATTGTCATCATAAAAGCGTTCAGCTCATGTGATTCAGAGTGTAGGCTACTGCTACTTGAAATGTTTTGCTCCTCCTCCTCCTCCTCCTCCTCCTCATCATCCTCATTGTCATCATAAAAGCGTTCAGCTCATGTGATTCAGAGTGTAGGCTACTGCTACTTGAAATGTTTTGCTCCTCCTCCTCCTCCTCCTCCTCCTCCTCCTCATCATCATCACTATCATCCTCATTGTCATCATAAAAGCTTTCAGCTCATGTGATTCAGAGTGTAGGCTACTGCCACTTGAAATGTTTTGCTCCTCCTCCTCCTCCTCCTCATCATCCTCATTGTCATCATAAAAGCGTTCAGCTCATGTGATTCAGAGTGTAGGCTACTACCACTTGAAATGTTTTGCTCCTCCTCCTCCTCCTCCTCCTCATCCTCCTCCTCATCATCCTCATTGTCATCATAAAAGCGTTCAGCTCAAGTGATTCAGAGTGTAGGCTACTGCTACTTGAAATGTTTTGCTCCTCCTCCTCCTCCTCATCACTATCATCTTCATTGTCATCATAAAAGCGTTCAGCTCATGTGATTCAGTGTAGGCTACTGCTACTTGAAATGTTTTGCTCCTCCTCCTCCTCCTCATCGCTATCATCTTCATTGTCATCATAAAAGCGTTCAGCTCATGTGATTCAGAGTGTAGGCTACTTCTACTTGAAATGTTTTGCTCCTCCTCCTCATCACTATCATCTTCATTGTCATCATAAAAGCGTTCAGCTCATGTGATTCAGAGTGTAGGCTACTGCTACTTGAAATGTTTTGCTCCTCCTCCTCATCACTATCATCCTCATTGTCATCATAAAAGCGTTCAGCTCATGTGATTCAGAGTGTAGGCTACTGCTACTTGAAATGTTTTGCTCCTCCTCCTCCTCCTCCTCCTCATCACTATCATCCTCATTGTCATCATAAAAGCGTTCAGCTCATGTGATTCAGAGTGTAGGCTACTGCCACTTGAAATGTTTTGCTCCTCCTCCTCCTCCTCCTCATCACTATCATCTTCATTGTCATCATAAAAGCGTTCAGCTCATGTGATTCAGAGTGTAGGCTACTGCCACTTGAAATGTTTTGCTCCTCCTCCTCCTCCTCATCATCATCATCATCACTATCATCCTCATTGTCATCATAAAAGCGTTCAGCTCAAGTGATTCAGAGTGTAGGCTACTGCTACTTGAAATGTTTTGCTCCTCCTCCTCCTCCTCATCACTATCATCTTCATTGTCATCATAAAAGCGTTCAGCTCATGTGATTCAGTGTAGGCTACTGCTACTTGAAATGTTTTGCTCCTCCTCCTCCTCCTCATCGCTATCATCTTCATTGTCATCATAAAAGCGTTCAGCTCATGTGATTCAGAGTGTAGGCTACTTCTACTTGAAATGTTTTGCTCCTCCTCCTCATCACTATCATCTTCATTGTCATCATAAAAGCGTTCAGCTCATGTGATTCAGAGTGTAGGCTACTGCTACTTGAAATGTTTTGCTCCTCCTCCTCATCACTATCATCCTCATTGTCATCATAAAAGCGTTCAGCTCATGTGATTCAGAGTGTAGGCTACTGCTACTTGAAATGTTTTGCTCCTCCTCCTCCTCCTCCTCCTCATCACTATCATCCTCATTGTCATCATAAAAGCGTTCAGCTCATGTGATTCAGAGTGTAGGCTACTGCCACTTGAAATGTTTTGCTCCTCCTCCTCCTCCTCCTCATCACTATCATCTTCATTGTCATCATAAAAGCGTTCAGCTCATGTGATTCAGAGTGTAGGCTACTGCCACTTGAAATGTTTTGCTCCTCCTCCTCCTCCTCATCATCATCATCATCACTATCATCCTCATTGTCATCATAAAAGCGTTCAGCTCATGTGATTCAGAGTGTAGGCTACTGCTACTTGAAATGTTTTGCTCCTCGCCCTCCTGTAATCTTTATTCATTTAAATGTGTTGGCAGAACTTGAATCCCTGCGTGGTAAAAAAAGGCCTTCATCATTTATTTACAAAGAGATCACACAATTAGTTGTTTTTCCTTTTGTTTGTGTTTGAGGGGCTTAGAGAGGAGCTATCCTCATCTTCACTGGGTAGAGTGAAGGCTTTTCTGAGATGATTTGTCTGTTATTTTCCTCAACCTCACTACAACTTTGTCACCAGAACTACACAAACGAACAGGATCAAACTACAATAATTGACCTTTTATTACCTGAACCTCACTAGTAACCATAACTTCTGTCACCAGAGCAGAACAGATAGACAGGAATGGGCAGATTCCTGTCTCTCCAAGAGTTCACAGTAAATGTTACAGGATATATACGGTCTAGTATTTTGTGGGGGTATTATTGTCTGAACTTCGCCAGATACAACTGTCATCAGAGCAGAACAGTCAGACAGTATTGTCAGCCGTGCAGGGAGTTGATGAGTTCATGTTGGCATCATAATAATGGACAGATGAACAGGTTGAGAACTTGTCCATTAGCAAGTGTTCACGGTAAATATTACAGGATGTGTAACGTCTGGTATTTGATGTTGGTGGAAGGTAATGTTGGCCATGCCACTTCAGGTCATGAATCTTGTTAAAGTGTTTGAATGTTTTTATAGTTTCTTATGTTGATCTAACTGCACCAGTAGCACCCATGCCGATGACAGGTGAGTTTTATCCCCCTGCTCAGACTGTCAATCATCAGACCATATCATTATAACAGATCCATACACAGTAGTGAGAGAGAGGAGCTGAGATGGAGGAGAGATAACTGTGGTTATGGGTTTGATGGATGGATGGAGGAGAGATAACTGTGGTTATGGGTTTGATGGATGGATGTTGGAGAGAACTGTGGTTATGGGTTTGATGGATGGATGTTGGAGAGAACTGTGGTTATGGGTTTGATGGATGGATGTTGGAGAGAACTGTGGTTATGGGTTTGATGGATGGATGGAGGAGAGAACTGTGGTTATGGGTTTGATGGATGGATGTTGGAGAGAACTGTGGTTATGGGTTTGATGGATGGATGTTGGAGAGAACTGTGGTTATGGGTTTGATGGATGGATGTTGGAGAGAACTGTGGTTATGGGTTTGATGGATGGATGTTGGAGAGAACTGTGGTTATGGGTTTGATGGATGGATGGAGGAGAGAACTGTGGTTATGGGTTTGATGGATGGATGTTGGAGAGAACTGTGGTTATGGGTTTGATGGATGGATGTTGGAGAGAACTGTGGTTATGGGTTTGATGGATGGATGGAGGAGAGAACTGTGGTTATGGGTTTGATGGATGGATGGAGGAGAGAACTGTGGTTATGGGTTTGATGGATGGATGGAGGAGAGAACTGTGGTTATGGGTTTGATGGATGGATGGAGGAGAGAACTGTGGTTATGGGTTTGATGGATGGATGTTGGAGAGAACTGTGGTTATGGGTTTGATGGATGGATGTTGGAGAGAACTGTGGTTATGGGTTTGATGGATGGATGGAGGAGAGAACTGTGGTTATGGGTTTGATGGATGGATGGAGGAGAGAACTGTGGTTATGGGTTTGAAAGATGGATGTTGGAGAGAACTGTGGTTATGGGTTTGATGGATGGATGGATGGAGGAGAGATAATTGTGGTTATGGGGTTGATGGATGGATGGAGGAGAGAACTGTGGTTATGGGTTTGAGGGATGGATGGAAGAGAGAACTGTGGTTATGGGTTTGAGGGATGGATGGAGGAGAGAACTGTGGTTATGGGGTTGATGGATGGATGGAGGAGAGAACTGTGGTTATGGGTTTGAGGGATGGATGGAGGAGAGAACTGTGGTTATGGGTTTGAGGGATGGATGGAGGAGAGATAACTGTGGTTATGGGGTTGATGGATGGATGTCATGGGGATGGAAGGCAAGTTGGAACCAAGATCAGAACAACAAACAGAACAGGCTGACAGACCAACACAGGTCAACAGAAGGGCTGTGTGTGAGTGTGAGTGTGAGTGTGTGTGTGTGTGTGTGTGTGTGTGTGTGTATGTGTGTGTGTGTGTGTAATGGTGGAAACTCCTGCATCTGACCTCAAAGAAAAAGGGCAGTGAGCAGCGAGATTTGACATGTTCCACTTAGATGTGCTTCACACAGTTCTTTCTTTGCAAACAAATGACATCTATGAAGTGTTTGTGTGCATGCCTCTGTTTATTTAAGTAGATGTTGAGTATTGAGTAACACTAAGTATGCCAAACATTAGGAACCCCCCCAGGACAGCCTCAGTTTGTTGGGGCATGGACTCAGTGTGTCAAAGCATTCCACAGGGATGCTGGCCAATGTTGACTCCAATGCAACAGTTGTGTCAAGCTGGCTGGATGTCCTTTGGGTGGTGGACCATTCTTGATACGCACAGGAAACTGATGAGCGTGAGCATCTACACTGATTAAAGTGGATTTAACAAGTGACGTCAATAAGCGATCATAGCTTTCACCTGGATTCACCTGGTCAGTCTATGTCATGGAAAGAGCAGGTGTTCTTCATGTTTTGTATACTCTGTATACACTCCATGAACTGAGCCTGTTCCCTGGCTCCTTGTAACTGGAGTTGGGGTTGCCACCTCTGTCAGGTATGCTGCCCTCCACATGCACCTGAGCTGCCAGGTTACATCAGATCTACGAACACAGACAGGAAGGTAGGCACACACGCACGCACGCAAGGTGATGGATGTGTCATGGCATGCCTGTGTTTTATTGTAGTGCTGATTTGGTACCCCAAGTTTCACCCTGCTGCCGAGCGGGCCAACAAACACTCTCCCAGGAGTTGAGAGCGGGTTCGCCAGTGTGTGTGTGTATGTGTAATGTTGTTAGCCGTGGGGCAATTATAAGCTGTCAACTGATGCTGACTCACACACCTCCAACGAGTTAATTAGAGGTGGCGGAGTGTACCTACACGCACACACACCACAAACACATACAAATAAATATAAACATGTGTACAATGCACTACAAACTACACATACTGGTTATAGACACCAAACACACACCTTAATGAAGCACCTAGCTACTAAGGCCTAGTGTTACGTTTTGAAATCCCTCAGAGACATTTGTCAGTGAAGCAGGGATACACTTCAATTTGTTTGTGGGTGTGAGGGTGTGCGTGTGAGCAAGTGTTTAAAGACGGTGTGACTCAGACAACTTGAAGGAAATATGACTAACGTCTCTTCTCTCATTCTGCCAAGGTAATTCCGATTAAGATTGCTCTCATACCACAATAGGGAATAAAGGAAACTGTTATTTGTAATGGTGTTTTATTTCAATCCTACAGTTATCATTAGCGCAACAAGAAGCTGAATATCATAAAATAGAATGGTCAGTTTGATGGGATATAAAGGTTTGGTTTCGAAGAGAAGTCCTTAAATGTCTAGCCAGACCAAAGAACACCCTTCTCTCAATCCCTTCCCTTTCTTTGCTCTTCTTCACCTCTCCTCCATACTGTAATCATCACCATGGTCCCACGGGGGCCAGTATTCACAGTGAGCCATGTTGAGAGGGCTATAACAAGACAACAGATGACATGTGTGCAAAGTGTTTTCTCTTTGTTTCCTATTGTTGGCGATTACAGCCGTTTACACTCTCAGTCACAGGGTCTCTCAATGTCTAGGTAATATTTCTCCTGGGGGCCCTTATGTTGTTGAATAATAACATCTGAATCCTGACAACGCCCTGGATGCATATCAAATGGCACCCTATTCACTATATAGTGCACTACTTTGGACCAGGGCCCATAATGCTCTGGTCAAAAGTAGTGCACTATGTAAGGAATAGGGTGCCATTTGGGATTCCACCCCTGTCGCCATAGAGACACACCTATAAGGATTACAACAGGACAATCACAATGTCAATTAGGGGAGATTGTGTTTCTCTCCTTTGTGGAAAGGTGTGTGATCCTGTAATCTATGGGACCTGCTGTTCTGTGTGCTCTGTGTGTGACCCTGTAATCTATGGGACCTGTTGTTCTGTGTGTGGATGTGGAATGGGATAGGAGTCAGAGTGGGGCGTGGTGGAGTGGCCAGGTGTAATGAAACGTTTATAGTAAAGGTGTCAGGTCTTTTCTTAGAACACTATACGTGATCATTGTGTCGCTGAGGTAATAGTTTGTTTGAAGCAAACCTTCCAGG
The DNA here is from genome assembly GCF_013265735.2 of Oncorhynchus mykiss. Classification (NCBI taxonomy): domain Eukaryota; kingdom Metazoa; phylum Chordata; class Actinopteri; order Salmoniformes; family Salmonidae; genus Oncorhynchus; species Oncorhynchus mykiss. The sequence continues at coordinate 81,340,937 of NC_048569.1, forward strand.
CATCACGTACATGTGCTGTGTTTTTTTCTAGTGTTATGTAAGGAAGTCCTAGAAAAGATCACACCTAGTTATAAATTGGATCACTGTTATTTTCTTTATTTACCAGCTCTAGCTGTTTGTCTGGTTAATGTGTTGTTAACGTCTGTCTCCTCTACCTATACTGATCACCATAACTCTAGATCAGAGCTGGCCCGGAGTTCCAATTCCAAACTCAGAAGCTTCTAATCTCCGAGACCTCCTAGCTTGGTTCCAAAATAAAACAAATGACTCATATTTCTCATATTAAATGGTTTTCTGAGGTGTGTCTTTCCTAAAGTAACTCCCTGACCATTGGGCTGTGTTTTCACTGCAGAGCTGATGAAAACGTAGAGAGCTAGTCTTTGTGAAAAGTAAACATCAGTTTCTCAATTCTCTTCCTCTAATCTCAATGTAAACCAACTCAATGGCTCTCCTTACTCTCCCTGCGTTCCATTGGTCCAACCCTCATGTTGCCAAACTTGATGGTTTCTTGGTGTTCCTAGCCCCAGGCCACCCATTGGTAGCCTACATCACCATATGCCTGTTTCTCTCTTTAGCTCTCTCTTTACAAAGTTAGTATTTCGTGAAGGATTTTTAGTAAGTTGCTTTTTGATAAATCAGTAGTTTATTTATCCCCAAGTGGCAATTATACAACATTTAACATTTTTATTTGTGTAAAGTTGTGTATCTTTAGTTGTATTTTGTTTTTATATACAGTGCCTTTAGAAAGTATTCACACCCCTTGACTTTTTTCACATTTTGTTGTGTTACAACCTGAAATTAAAATGGATTCAATTGAGATTTAGGGTCACTGGCCTACACCAATACCCTTTAATGTCAAAGTGGAATTATGTTTTTTTATTTTTTTTATTTACAAATGAATAAAGAAATTAAATCTGAAATGTCTTGAGTCAATAAAAATTCAACACCATCGTTATGGCAGGCTAAAATATATTCAGAAGTAAACATTTGCTTAACAAGTCACATAATAAGTTGAGTGGGGTCTTAGAGACTTACCCAAGAAAGACTCATCGATGCCAAATGTATTCTAACATGTATTGACTCAGGGGTATGAATACTTACAGTGCTTTCAGAAATGATTCATACCCCTTGACTTATTCCAAAAATGTTTATGTTACAGCCTGAATTAAAAATGATTTAAATGAAAACAAATGTCACCCATCTACACAAAATACCCCATAATGACAAAGTCAAAACATGATTTTAGAAATTTTGGCAAAAATATTGAAACTTAAATACAGAACCCCTGAGTCACACCCCTGAGTCAATACTTTGTAAAAGCACCATTGGCAGCAATAACAGCTGTGAGTCTTTTTCACACCTGAATTGGGCAACATTTGCCTATTATTATTTTCAAAATTCTTCAAGCTCTGTCAAATTGGTTGTTGGTCATCACTAGACAACTATTTTCAGGTCTTACCATAGCTTTTCAAGCAGATTTAAGTCAAAACTTACTCAGCCAGTCAGGAACATTCACTGTCTTCTTGGTTAGCAACCAGTGTAGATTTGGTCTTGTGTTTCAGGTTATTGTGCTACTGAAAGATGAATTCATCTCCCAGTGTCTGATGGAAAGCAGATTGAACCAGGTTTTCCTCTAGGATTTTGCCTGTGCTTAGTTCCATTCTGTTTATTTTTTATCCTGAAAAACTCCCTAAACAATTACAAGCATACCCATAACATGATGCAGCCACCACTATGCTTGAAAATATGGAGAGTGGTACTCAGTAATGGGATGTGTTGGATTTGCCCCAAACATAACACTTTTTATTCAGGACAAAACGTTAATTGCTTTGCCACATTTTTTTCAGTATTACTTCAGTGCCTTGTTGCAAACAGGATGCATTTTGTGGAATATTTTTTATTCCATACAGGCTTCCTTCTTTCACTCTGTCAATTAAGTTAGTATTGTGGAGTAACTACAATGTTGTTGTTCCATTTTCATTCTCCTATCACGGCCATTAAACTCTGTAACTGTTATAAAGTCAAATTGGACTCATAGTGACATCCCTGAGCAGTGTCCTTCCTCTTCGGCAATTGAGTTAGTATTGTGGAGTAACTACAATGTTGTTGTTCCATTTTCATTCTCCTATCATGGCCATTAAACTCTGTAACTGTTATAAAGTCAAATTGGACTCATAGTGAAATCCCTGAGCAGTGTCCTTCCTCTTCGGCAATTGAGTTAGGAAGGATGCCTGTATCTTTGTAGTAACTGGGTGTACCATCCAAAGTGTAATTAATATCTTTACCATGCTCAATGGGATTTTCAAAGTCTGATTTTCGAAATATTTACTCATCTACCAATCGGTGCCCTTCTTTGCGAGGAATTGGAAAACCTCCCTGGTCTTCATGGTTGCATCTTACAGACCTTACAGATAATCATATGTGTCGGGTACAGAGATGAGGTAATCATTCAAAAAATCATGTTAAGCACTATTATTGCACACAGAGCGAGTCCATGTAGCTTATTATGTGACTTGTTAAGTACATTTTTACTCCTGAACTTATTTAGGCTTGCCATAACAAAGGGGTTGAATACTTATTGACAAGACACTTCAGATTTTAATTTTTAATTCATTTTTAACCATTAAAAAAAAAACAGGACAGCACTTTGACATTATGTGGTATTGTGTGTAGTAGACCAGTTACAAAACAATCTCAATTGAATCCATTTCAAAATCAGGCTGCAACACAACAAAATGTGGAAAAAGTCAATGGGTATGAAAACCTTCTGAAGGCCCTGTAGGTAAGTTACACATCTGTATTTACTTTACAGTATATTTGCAAAAATGTTTAAAAACATGTTTACAACTTGTCATTCTGGGGTATTGTTTGTAGATGATTAAATTGTTGTTATTGTTTTTACCCAATTTTGATTTCAGGCTGTAACACAACAAAATGTGGAAAAGGTCAGTGGGCATGAATACTTATATATACGTTCCGTGAGGGAGTGGCACACATCGTTGTACAAGTTCCTCAGTTTCTTGGCAATTTCTCCCATGGAATAGCCCTCATTTCACAGAACAAGAATATACTGCCAAGTTTCAAAAGGAAGTTCTTTGTTTCTAGCCATTTTGAGCCTGTAATCGAACCCACAAATACTGATGCTCCAGATACTCAACTAGTCAAAAGAAGGCCAGTTTTAGTGCTTCTTTAATCAGAACAACAGGTTTCAGCTGTGCTAACATAATTGAAAAAGGGTTTTCTAATGATCAATTAGCCTTTCAAAATGATAAACTTGGATTAGCTAACACAACGTGCCACTGGAACACAGGAGTGATGGTTGCCGATAATGGGCCTCTGTACGCCTATGTAGATAGGGGTCTGAGGATCTCATCTCGGTACCTAATGGCAGTCAGGATACCTCTGGTGAGCACATGGAGGGCTGTGCGGCCCCCCAAAGAAATGCCACCCCACACCATGACTGACCCACCGCCAAACCGGTCATGCTGGAGGATGTTGCAGGCAGCAGAATGTTCTCCACGGCGTCTCCAAACTCTGTCACATCTGTCACATGCTCAGTGTGAACCTGCTTTCATCTGTGAAGAGCACAGGGCGCCACTGGCGAATTTGCCAATCTTGGTGTTCTCTGGCAAATGCCAAACGTCCTGCACGGTGTTGGGCTGTAAGCACAACCCCCACCTGTGGACGTTGGGCCCTCATACCACCCTCATGGAGTCTGTTTCTGACCGTTTGAGCAGACACATGCACATTTGTGGCCTGCTGGAGGTCATTTTGCAGGGCTCTGGCAGTGCTCCTCCTTGCATAAAGGCGGAGGTAGCGGTCCTGTTGCTGGGTTGTTGCCCTCCTACGGCCTCCTCCACGTCTCCTGATGTACTGGCCTGTCTCCTGGTAGCGCCTCCATGCTCTGGACACTATGCTGACAGACACAGCAAACCTTCTTGCCACAGCTCGCATTGATGTGCCATCCTGGATGAGCTGCACTACCTGAGCCACTTGTGTGGGTTGTAGACTCCGTCTCATGCTACCACTAGAGTGAAAGCACCGCCAGTATTCAAAAGTGACCAAAACATCAGCCAGGAAGCATAGGAACTGAGAAGTGGTCTGTTGTCCCCACCTGCAGAACCACTCCTTTATTGGCGGTCTTGCTAATTGCCTATAATTTCCACCTGTTGTCTATTCTATTTGCACAACAGCATGTGACATTTATTGTCAATCAGTGTTGCTTCCTAAGTGGACAGTTTGATTTCACAGAAGTGTGATTGACTTAGAGTTACATTGTGTTGTTTAAGTGTTCCCTTTATTTTTTTGAGCAGTGTATATTGTATATATCTTGTATTTGAAAAGTATTCAGACCCCTTCACTTTAACATTTTGTTACGTTACAGCCTTATTCAAAAATTGATAAAATACATTTTTCCCTCATCAATACACACAATACCATATGACAAAGTTAAAACCATTTAAAAAATGTTTTTGCAAATGAATAAAAAAAATAAAAAAAATACATTCTTTACTTAATTTTGCTATGAGACTCAAAATTCACCTCAGGTGTATCCTGTTTTCATTGATCATTCTTGAGATGTTTCTACAACTTGATTGGAGTCCACCTGTGGTAAATTCAATTGATTGGACATGATTTAGAAAGGCACACACCTGTCTATATAAGATCCAACAGTTGACGGTGCATGTCAGAGCAAAACCCAAGCGATGAGGTCGAAGGAATTGTCCGTAGAACTCCGAGACAGGAATGTGTCAAGGCACAGATCTGGGGAAGGGTACCAAAACATTTCTGCAGCATTTGAAGGTCCCCAAGAACACATTGGCCTCCATCATTCTTAAATGGAAGAAGTTTGGAACCAGCAAGACTTTTCCTAGAGCTGGCTACCCTGCCAAACTAATGAATCGGGGAGAAGGGCCTTGGTCAGGGAGGTGACCAAGAACCCGATGGCCACTCTGACAGAGCTCCAGAGGTCCTCTGTGGAAATGGGAGAACCTTCCAGAAGGACAACCATCTCTGCAACACTCCACCAATCAGGCCTTTATGGTAGAGTGGCCAGACGGAAGCCACTCCTCAGTAAAAGGCACATAACAGCCCTCTTTGAGTTTGCCAAAAGTTACCACCTAAAGGACTGGGGCGAAGGTTCACCTTCCAACAGGACAATGACACTAAGCATGCAGCTAAGACAACGCAGGTACTGTACTGAGTAAAGGCTCTGAATACTTATATAGGTGTGATATTTAAGTTTTTATTTGTAATACATTTGCAAAAATGTCTAAAAAACAGTTTTTGCTTTGTCATTATGAGGTGTTGTGTGTAGATTGATGAGGAACATTTTATTTTGAACAATTTTAGAATAAGGCTGTAACGAAACAGAGCTAAAGGCTAACCGGCTAAAAGAAAACTAACCCTTTGAGTGTCTTTATAAACATACAGTACAGTGAGTGCATTCATGTTTTGTATTTGTGTGATCCCAGAGGGAATTGAACCCACAACTTTGTATTTGTAATTATTAAGGATTTTTTTGTGCTAGTCATGAAATCTATGCAGCCTACTCAATCACTTTTTATAGCTACTGTTTACAGGCCTCCTGGGCCATATACAGCGTTCCTCATTGAGTTCCCTGAATTCCTATCGGACCTTGTAGTCATAGCAGATAATATTCAAATTTTTGGTGACTTTAATATTCATATGGAAAAGTCCACAGACCCACTCCAAAAGTGTGGGAGCCATCGTCGACTCAGTGGGTTTTGTCCAACATGTCTCTGGACCTACTCACTGTCACAGTCATACTCTGGACCTAGTTTTGTCCCATGGAATAAATGTGGATCTTAATGTTTTTCCTCATAATCCTGGACCATCGGACCACCATTTTATTACGTTTGCAATTGCAACAAATAATCTGCTCAGACCCCAACCAAGGAGCATCAAAAGTCATGCTATAAATTCTCAGACAACACAAAGATTCCTTGATGCCCTTCCAGACTCCCTCTGCCTGCCCAAGGACGTCAGAGGACAAAAATCAGTTAACCATCTAACTGAGGAACTCAATTTAACCTTGCGCAATATCCTAGATGTCTTTTTCCAACTTAATTGAGGAAAATAAGAACAATCCGAAATGTATTTTTGAAACTGTCACAAAGCTAACTAAAAAGCACCATTCCCCAAGTGAGGAGGGCTTTCACTTCAGCAGTAATACATTCATGAACTTCTTTGAGGAAAAGATCATGATCATTAGAAAGCAAATTACGGACTCCTCTTTAAATCTGCGTATTCCTTCAAAGCTCAGTTGTCCTGAGTCTGCACAACTCTGCCAGGACCTAGGATCAAGAGAGACAAGTGTTTCAATACTATATCTCTTGATACAATGATGAAAATAATCATGGCCTTGAAACCGTTAAGCTGCATACTGGACCCTATTCCAACTAAACTACTGAAAGAGCTGCTTCCTGTGCTTGGTCCTCCTATGTTGAACATAATAAACGGCTCTCTATCTACCGGATGTGTACCAAACTCACTAAAAAGTGGCAGTAATAAAGCCTCTCTTGAAAAAGCCAAACCTTGACCCAGAAAATATAAAAAACTATCGGCCTATATCGAATCTTCAGTTCCTCTCAAACATTTCAGAAAAGGCTGTTGCGCAGCAACTCACTGCCTTCCTGAAGTGGGTCATATGTATACGAAATGTATACAAAATGCTTCAGTCTGGTTTTAGACCCCATCATAGCACTGAGACTGCACTTGTGAAGGTGGTAAATTACCTTTTAAATGCATCAGACCGAGGCTCTGAATCTGTCCTCGTGCTCCTAGACCTTAATGCTGCTTATGATACCATCGATCACCACATTCTTTTGGAGAGATTGGAAACCCAAATTGGTCTACACGGACAAGTTCTGGCCTGGTTTAGATCTTATCTGTCGGAAAGATATCAGTTTGTCTCTGTGAATGGTTTGTCCTCTGACAAATCAACTGTAAATTTCGGTGTTCCTCAAGGTTCCGTTTTAGGACCACTATTGTTTTCACTATATATTTTACCTCTTGGGGATGTCATTTGAAAACATAATGTTAACTTTCACTGCTCTGCGGATGACACACAGCTGTACATTTCAATGAAACATGGTGAAGCCCCAAAATTGCCCCCGCTAGAAGCCTGTGTTTCAGAAATAAGGAAGTGGATGGCTGCAATCTTTCTACTTTCAAATTTGGACAAAACAGAGATGCTTGTTCTAGGTCCCAAGAAACAAAGAGATCTTCTGTTGAATCTGACAATTACTCTTAATGGTTGTACAGTTGTCTCAAATAAAACTGTGAAGGACCTTGGCGTTACTCTGGACCCTGATCTCTCTTTTGATGAACATATCAAGACTGTTTCAAGGACAGCTTTTTTCCATCTACGTAACATTGCAAAAAATTTGAAACTTTCTGTCCAAAAATGATGCAGAAAAATGAATCCATGCTTTTGTTACTTCTAGGTTAGACTACTGCAATGCTCTACTTTCCGGCTACCCGGATAAAGCACTAAATAAACTTCAGTTAGGGCTAAATACGGCTGCTAGAATCCTGACTAGAACCCCAAAAAATTATCATATTACTCCAGTGCTAACCTCCCTACACTGGCTTCCTGTTAAGGCAAGGGCTGGTTTCAAGGTTTTACTGCTAACCTACAAAGCATTACATGGGCTTGCTCCTACCTATCTCCCTGATTTGGTCCTGCCGTACATACCTACACGTACGCTACGGTCATAAGACGCAGGCCTCCTAATTGTCCCTAGAATTTCTAAGCAAACAGCCGGAGGCAGGGCTTTCTCCTACATACAGTGCCTTGCGAAAGTATTCGGTCCCCTTGAACTTTGCGACCTTTTGCCACATTTCAGGCTTCAAACATAAAGATATAAAACTGTATTGTTTTGTGAAGAATCAACAATAAGTGGGACACAATCATGAAGTGGAACGACATTTATTGGATATTTCAAACTTTTTTAACAAATCAAAAACTGAAAAATTGGGCGTGCAAAATTATTCAGCCCCTTTACTTTCAGTGCAGCAAACTCTCTCCAGAAGTTCAGTGAGCATCTCTGAATGATCCAATGTTGACCTAAATGACTAATGATGATAAATACAATCCACCTGTGTGTAATCAAGTCTCCGTATAAATGTACCTGCACTGTGATAGTCTCAGAGGTTCGTTAAAAGCGCAGAGAGCATCCTGAAGAACAAGGAACACACCAGGCAGGTCCGAGATACTGTTGTGAAGAAGTTTAAAGCCGGATTTGGATACAAAAAGATTTCCCAAGCTTTAAACATCCCAAGGAGCACTGTGCAAGCGATAATATTGAAATGGAAGGAGTATCAGACCACTGCAAATCTACCAAGACCTGGCCGTCCCTCTAAACTTTCAGCTCATACAAGGAGAAGACTGATCAGAGATGCAGCCAAGAGGCCCATGATCACTCTGGATGAACTGCAGAGATCTACAGCTGAGGTGGGAGACTCTGTCCATAGGACAACAATCAGTCGTATATTGCACAAATCTGGCCTTTATGGAAGAGTGGCAAGAAGAAAGCCATTTCTTAAAGATATCCATAAAAAGTGTTGTTTAAAGTTTGCCACAAGCCACCTGGGAGACACACCAAACATGTGGAAGAAGGTGCTCTGATCAGATGAAACCAAAATTGAACTTTTTGGCAACAATGCAAAACGTTATGTTTGGCGTAAAAGCAACACAGCTGAACACACCATCCCCACTGTCAAACATGGTGGTGGCAGCATCATGGTTTGGGCCTGCTTTTCTTCAGCAGGGACAGGGAAGATGGTTAAAATTGATGGGAAGATGGATGGAGCCAAATACAGGACCTTTCTGGAAGAAAACCTGATGGAGTATGCAAAAGACCTGAGACTGGGACGGAGATTTGTCTTCCAACAAGACAATGATCCAAAACATAAAGCAAAATCTACAATGGAATGGTTCAAAAATAAACATATCCAGGTGTTAGAATGGCCAAGTCAAAGTCCAGACCTGAATCCAATCGAGAATCTGTGGAAAGAACTGAAAACTGCTGTTCACAAATGCTCTCCATCCAACCTCACTGAGCTCGAGCTGTTTTGCAAGGAGGAATGGGAAAAAATGTCAGTCTCTCAATGTGCAAAACTGATAGAGACATACCCCAAGCGACTTACAGCTGTAATCGCAGCAAAAGGTGGCGCTACAAAGTATTAACTTAAGGGGGCTGAATAATTTTGCACGCCCAATTTTTCAGTTTTTGATTTGTTAAAAAAGTTTGAAATATCCAATAAATGTCGTTCCACTTCATGATTGTGTCCCACTTGTTGTTGATTCTTCACAAAAAAATACAGTTTTATATCTTTATGTTTGAAGCCTGAAATGTGGCAAAAGATCGCAATGTTCAAGGGGGCCGAATACTTTCGCAAGGCACTGTAGCTCCATTTTTATGGAATGGTCTGCCTACCCATGTGAGAAACGCAGACTCGGTCTCAACCTTTAAGTCTTTACTGAAGACTCATCTCTTCAGTGGGTCATATGATTGAGTGTAGTCTGGCCCAGGAGTGTGAAGGTGAACGGAAAGGCTATGGAGCAACGAACCGCCCTTGCTGTCTCAGCCTGGCCGGTTCCCCTCTTTCCACTGGGATTCTCTGCCTCTAACCCTATTACAGGGGCTGAGTCACTGGCTTACTGGTGCTGTTTCATGCCGTCCCTAGGAGGGGTGCGTCACTTGAGTGGGTTGAGTCACTGATGTGATCTTCCTGTCTGGGTTGGCGCCCCCCCTTGGGTTGTGCCATGGCGGAGATCTTTGTGGGCTATACTCGGCCTTGTCTCAGGATGGTAAGTTGGTGGTTGAAGATATCCCTCTAGTGGTGTGGGGGCTGTGCTTTGGCAAAGTGGATGGGGTTATATCCTTCCTGTTTGGCCCTGTCCGGTGTCATCGGATGGGGCCACAGTGTCTCCTGACCCCTCCTGTCTCAGCCTCCAGTATTTATGCTGCAGTAGTTTGTGTCGGGGGTCTAGGGTCAGTTTGTTATATCTGGAGTACTTTTCCTGTCTTATCCGGTGTCCTGTGTGAATTTAAGCATGCTCTCTCTAATTCTCTCTTCCTTTCTCTTTCTCTCTCGGAGGACCTGAGCCCTAGGACCATGCCTCAGGACTACCTGGCATGATGACTCCTTGCTGTCCCCAGTCCACCTGGCCGTGCTGCTGCTCCAGTTTCAACTGTTCTGCCTGCGGCTATGGAATCCTGACCTGTTCACCGGACGTGCTACCTGTCCCAGACCTATTATTTGACCATGCTGGTCATTTATGAACATTTGAACATCTTGGCCATGTTCTGTTATAATCTCCACCCGGCACAGCCAGAAGAGGACTGGTCACCCCTCATAGCCTGGTTCCTATCTAGGTTTCTTCCAAGGTTTTGGCCGTTCTAGGGAGTTTTTCCTAGCCAACGTGCTTCAACACCTGCATTGCTTGCTATTTGGGGTTTTAGGCTGGGTTTCTGTACAGCACTTTGAGATATTAGCGGATGTACGAAGGGCTATGTAAATACATTTGATTTGATTTGATAAGGATCCCCATTAGCCGCTGCCAAGTCAGCAGCTACTCTTCCTGGGGTCTGGCAAAATTAAGGCAGTTATATAAAATGTTAAAAACTTGACAATACATTTCACAATACATGAAGTGTTGCTAGTACCACACTCTTACCAACTGAGCCACACAAAACCACACTACATGGCCCAGAGACTGATTTCTGTTGGTTAAAAAACAACAACATACATCCTCATAATCAGAAACATCATACAAATCACACAAGCCAGCCTATTAAGCATTAACCATTAAGACATTAATAATAAACAGGAATCAAAAATACTTCCTCTCTCTATGATATTCTTATCAATCCAGTAGCTGAGGTCTGTGTGTCTGGCTGTGTGCATAGCTTTACGATTGCTTCCCTCAGCTGTTCACCCCATACAGATAAATCTCTATGGTTCACCCCTCATTAGGTATTAGCAAACATTATATCTGCTCCTGGGTTGGTAAACAGCTATCAGTGTTGACAAAGATGGCATCCCAAATGGCATTCCCTGCATAGTGCACTACTTTTGGCCAGGGCCCATAGTGTTATATGTGTAAATAGGGTGCCATTTGGGATGCGGACAAAGAGAGACATATGACCTGCAGGTTCTTTCTCTATATTATCTATACACTAGAAACATACAATCACAAGTAAGAATTGCTCAATAGCCTGATAATGCAGCCGCTGCCGATGGGATCTATAGCTGATGGATTTATGAGGGTGTAATTCAGTTTGTACTGTTAGTTTTAGTGCTTATGGTTATCAAATCAGTCCCGCCTGCTCTGAATGTTGCAGCAGCCATCTCATGTTTATTTAGCCGTTTTTATAAGTGTATGAAATCTCAGTGTGTATTGATCTTGTTATCTGTTCAAATACAAATGAGAAAAAGGCCCCTAATAAAAATCATAAAGGTTGTACAATGTTGACCTAGGCCCTAGACACAGTAAACCTCCTACACTACAGGCTTAATAGTTTCTTTGAGTAGGGCCCTGACCATACAGATAAAACTACTTAAACTGACTACTTTCACTTGATTCCTCTTTATGGTATTTAGAACATAATTCAGGTTCTACAGATCTGAAACATTCCCAGCTCTCACACATTCTAAACACCATTCTAAACACCCGAATCTCCACCCTCCATCTTACTTCAAATGTCACACAGGAAGTTGCATCATCGCCAGGGGCCCAATGAGATATATCAGGGGATGGTTTATGCAATAACCCATTTCCTTGTTAGAAGTTCATGTCTGTCCTGTGCCGCACACCCAGCCAGCCACATAGACACCCTGAGCTGTCCCCAGAGACTTCATCCTATTGTCTGAGGATCACTGGTAAATTAAGGTAAAGATCAGGACAGGGCTCTATGGGCTTTATGGGAATATTATATTATTATAACTGTCCCAATAATCAAAATTCCCTCTCTGTATGTGAGAAATGACATCCCTCTATGTCACAGCCACTGTATAGGAGTCATACTTTTATTTTATTTTATTAGGATCCCCATTAGCCGACGCCAATGGCAAAAGCTAATCTTCCTGGGGTCCAACACATAACGACAAATATATTACAGACAAAACTACTTTACAATTGACATACATTTAAAATATTAACATAGACATTACAGACTTTTACATATACAGTATGTCACTGAAGATCAGCCCATATCGTTAGAGTTGTTGTTTCATGATGACTAATGGCCTTATATTTATAACTCTTGTCAGTAACTGGACAGATAGCCATTAGCTGGCATCGCTGCATGCCAAATACACGATAATGTGATAATGACTCAACAGTATATGACTTAATGATCCTGCCTAGATCTGAGGTAAAGTTCAACATTATGTTGAAATACGGTTCATGGCTTTTTCATGCAGTCTTTTCTTTCTTTTTGTCTTAGGAATACACTTTGTTGAGGTCTATTTCAAGGAATATGAAAACAGTATTTTGCCAGTGAAAGGATGGATACCAAAGTATTTACAAGTTGAAAAGAGTGAACTTGTAAATAGATATAACTTGTTAATAGACTAGTAAATAGATGGAACTAGTAAATAGATGGAACTTATAAATAGATACAACTTGTTAATAGACTAGTAAATAGATGGAACTAGTAAATATATATCACTTGTTAATAGACTAGTAAATAGATGGAACTTGTAAATATATATCACTTGTTAATAGACTAGTAAATAGATGGAACTAGTAAATAGATGGAACTTGTAAATAGATGGAACTTGTAAATAGATGGAACTTGTAAATATATATCACTTGTTAATAGATGGAACTTGTAAATATATATCACTTGTTAATAGACTTGTAAATAGATGGAACTTGTAAATATATATAACTTGTTAATAGACTAGTAAATAGATGGAACTTGTAAATAGATGGAACTTGTAAATAGATGGAACTTGTAAATAGATGGAACTTGTAAATAGACTTGTAAATAGATGGAACTTGTAAATAGACTTGGCAAATAGATGGAACTTGTAAATAGATGGAACTTGTAAATAGATGGAACTTGTAAATATATATAACTTGTTAATAGACTAGTAAATAGACTTGTAAATAGATGGAACTTGTAAATAGACTTGTAAATAGATGGAACTTGTAAATAGACTTGGCAAATAGATGGAACTTGTAAATAGATGGAACTTGTAATTAGACTTGTAAATAGATGGAACTTGTAAATAGATGGAACTTATAAATATATATAACTTGTTAATAGACTAGTAAATAGATGGAACTTGTAAATAGACTAGTAAATAGATGGAACTTGTAAATAGATGGAACTTGTAAATAGATGGAACTTGTAAATAGACTAGTAAATAGATGAAACTTGTAAATAGATGGAACTTGTAAATAGATGGAACTTGTAAATAGATGGAACTTGTAAATAGACTTATAAATAGATGGAACTTGTAAATAGATGGAACTTATAAATAGATATAACTTGTTAATAGACTAGTAAATAGATGGAACTTGTAAATAGACTAGTAAATAGATGGAACTTGTAAATAGATGGAACTTGTAAATAGATGGAACTTGTAAATAGATGGAACTTGTAAATAGACTAGTAAATAGATGGAACTTGTAAATAGATGGAACTTGTAAATAGACTAGTAAATAGATGGAACTTGTAAATAGATGGAACTTGTAAATAGACTTGGCAAATAGATGGAACTTGTAAATAGATGGAACTTGTAAATAGACTTGGCAAATAGATGGAACTCGTAAATAGACTTGGCAAATAGATGGAACTTGTAAATAGACTTGGCAAATAGATGGAACTTGTAAATAGACTTGTAAACAGATGGAACTTGTAAATAGACTTGTAAATAGATGGAACTTGTAAATAGACTTGTAAATAGATGGAACTAGTAAATAGACTTGGCAAATAGATGGAACTTGTAAATAGACTTGTAAATAGATGGAACTAGTAAATAGACTTGGCAAATAGATGGAACTTGTAAATAGACTTGGCAAATAGATGGAACTTGTAAATAGATGGAACTTGTAAATAGATGGAACTTGTAAATAGACTTATAAATAGATGGAACTTGTAAATAGATGGAACTTGTAAATAGATGGAACTTGTAAATAGATGGAACTTGTAAATACACTTATAAATAGATGGAACTTGTAAATAGACTTGGCAAATAGATGGAACTTGTAAATAGATGGAACTTGTAAATAGAGTAGTAAATAGATGGAACTTGTAAATAGATGGAACTTGTAAATAGATGGAACTTGTAAATAGATGGAACTTGTAAATAGCCTAGTAAATAGATGGAACTTGTAAATAGATGGAACTTGTAAATAGATGGAACTTGTAAATAGACTAGTAAATAGATGGAACTTGTAAATAGACTAGTAAATAGATGGAACTTGTAAATAGACTTGGCAAATAGATGGAACTTGTAAATAGATGGAACTTGTAAATAGACTTGGCAAATAGATGGAACTTGTAAATAGACTTGTAAACAGATGGAACTTGTAAATAGACTTGTAAATAGATGGAACTTGTAAATAGACTTGTAAATAGATGGAACTAGTAAATAGACTTGGCAAATAGATGGAACTTGTAAATAGACTTGTAAATAGATGGAACTAGTAAATAGACTTGGCAAATAGAAGGAACTTGTAAGTAGACTTGGCAAATAGATGGAACTTGTAAATAGATGGAACTTGTAAATAGATGGAACTTGTAAATAGACTTATAAATAGATGGAACTTGTAAATAGATGGAACTTGTAAATAGATGGAACTTGTAAATAGATGGAACTTGTAAATAGATGGAACTTGTAAATAGACTAGTAAATAGATGGAACTTGTAAATAGACTAGTAAATAGATGGAACTTGTAAATAGATGGAACTTGTAAATAGACTTGGCAAATAGATGGAACTTGTAAATAGATGGAACTTGTAAATAGACTTGGCAAATAGATGGAACTCGTAAATAGACTTGGCAAATAGATGGAACTTGTAAATAGACTTGGCAAATAGATGGAACTTGTAAATAGATGGAACTTGTAAATAGACTTGGAAAATAGATGGAACTCGTAAATAGACTTGGCAAATAGATGGAACTTGTAAATAGACTTGGCAAATAGATGGAACTTGTAAATAGACTTGTAAACAGATGGAACTTGTAAATAGACTTGTAAATAGATGGAACTTGTAAATAGACTTGTAAATAGATGGAACTAGTAAATAGACTTGGCAAATAGATGGAACTTGTAAATAGACTTGTAAATAGATGGAACTAGTAAATAGACTTGGCAAATAGATGGAACTTGTAAATAGGCTTGTAAATAGATGGAACTAGTAAATAGACTTGGCAAATAGATGGAACTTGTAAATAGACTTGGCAAATAGATGGAACTTGTAAATAGATGGAACTTGTAAATAGACTTGTAAATAGATGGAACTTGTAAATAGATGGAACTTGTAAATAGACTTGTAAACAGATGGAACTTGTAAATAGACTTGTAAATAGATGGAACTTGTAAATAGACTTGTAAATAGATGGAACATGTAAACAGACTAGTAAATAGATGGAACTTGTAAATAGACTTGTAAATAGATGGAACTAGTAAATAGACTTGTAAATAGATGGAACTAGTAAATAGACTTGGCAAATAGATGGAACTTGTAAATAGACTTGTAAATAGATGGAACTTGTAAATAGACTTATAAATAGTTGGAACTTGTAAATAGACTTGTAAACAGATGGAACATGTAAATTGATGGAACTTGTAAATAGACTTATAAATAGATGGAACTTGTAAATAGACTTGTAAACAGATGGAACATGTAAATAGATGGAACTAGTAAATAGACTTATAAACAGATGGAACTTGTAAATAGATGGAACTAGTAAATAGACTTGGCAAATAGATGGAACTTGTAAATAGACTTATAAATAGATGGAACTTGTAAATAGACTTGTAAACAGATGGAACTTGTAAATAGACTTGTAAATAGATGGAACTAGTAAATAGACTTGTAAACAGATGGAACTTGTAAATAGACTTGGCAAATAGATGGAACTTGTAAATAGACTTGTAAATAGATGGAACATGTAAACAGACTAGTAAATAGATGAAACTTATAAATAGACTTGCCAAATAGATGGAACTTGAAAATAGACTATTAAAAAGATGGAACTTGAAAATAGACTATTAAATAGATGGAATGTTATGTCTGGTATTAGTTGGATTAACCGAGTGTGGACACTCCTAGCTTTCACAATGTCTGGCTGGATAGTGGATAGAATATTTGTGCAGGAATTACCAACACCCACAAATGCAAACACACACATTCTCCAATGTATATTAACAGGCTAAGCAGCCAACAATCGTGAGTCACGCCACGTCATAATCCTGGGTAACCTAACAACGATGAGGGCGGTTGATTAATTGGTCAGGCTAGTCGTTGGAATGATTAATTAGTTAGTGGCTGACATAACAAGTACAAACTATGTTATGTGGCAGTCTGTCCTGGTCTGGCCTTCTCCGTGCTGTGGTAGATTGGTATATGTCTCGAAACAGGAGGTCGAGGAAGGCCTGGGCAGTGTTGGAAATGTGGCAGTGGGTAGAGATCTGTAACTAGACACTTTCAGATCCAGACCTGCTGATTGGGGATTATTTGTTGCACCTAGCTACAACAATATTATTATATCATCCTACACTGTGTACAGATGATGAGCATAGTATACAGTTGAATTTTTTTTCATTTTTCAATCACTCCGCAAATTTCTTGTTAACAAACTATAGTTTTGGCAAGTCGGTTAGGACATCTACTTTGTGCAAGTAATTTTTCCAATAATTGTTTACAGACAGATTATTTCACTTATAATTCACTTACATACAGTGGGGCAAAAAAGTATTTAGTCAGCCACCAATTGTGCAAGTTCTCCCACTTAAAAATAAGAGAGAGGCCTGCAATTTTCATCATAGGTACACTTCAACTATGACAGACAAAATGAGAAAAAAAATCCAGAAAATAACATTGTAGGGTTTTTAATGAATTTATTAGCAAATTATGGTGGAAAATAAGTATTTGGTCAATAACAAAAGTTTATCTCAATACTTTGTTATATACCCTTTGTTGGCAATGACAGAGGTCAAACGTTTTCTGTAAGTCTTCACAAGGTTTTCACACACTGTTGCTGGTATTTTGGCCCATTCCTCCATGCAGATCTCCTCTAGAGCAGTGATGATTTGGGGCTGTTGCTGGGCAACACGGACTTTCAACTCCCTCCAAAGATTTTCTATGGGGTTGAGATCTGGAGACTGGCTAGGCTACTCCAGGACCTTGAAATGCTTCTTACGAAGCCACTCCTTCGTTGCCCGGGCGGTGTGTTTGGGATCATCGTCATGCGGAAAGACCCAGCCACGTTTCATCTTCAATGCCCTTGCTGATGGAAGGAGGTTTTCACTCAAAATCTCACGATACATGGCCCCATTCATTCTTCCCTTTACACAGATCAGTCGTCCTGGTCCCTTTGCAGAAGAACAGCCCCAAAGCATGATGTTTCCACCCCCATGCTTCACAGTAGGTATGGTGTTCTTTGGATGCAACTCAGCATTCTTTGTCCTCCAAACATGACGAGTTGAGTTTTTACCAAAAAGTTATATTTTGGTTTCATCTGACCATATGACATTCTCCCAATCTTCTTCTGGATCATCCAAATGCTCTCTAGCAAACTTCAGACGGGCCTGGACAAGTACTGGCTTAAGCAGGGGGACACGTCTGGCACTGCAGGATTTGAGTCCCTGGCGGCGTAGTGTGTTACTGATGGTAGGCTTTGTTACTTTGGTCCCAGCTCTCTGCAGGTCATTCACTAGGTCCGCCCGTGTGGTTCTGGGATTTTTGCTCACCGTTCTTGTGATCATTTTGACCCTACGGGGTGAGATCTTGCGTGGAGCCCCAGATCGAGGGAGATTATCAGTGGTCTTGTATGTCTTCCATTTCCTAATAATTGCACCCACAGTTGATTTCTTCAAACCAAGCTGCTTACCTATTGCAGATTCAGTCTTCACTGCCTGGTGCAGGTCTACAATTGTGTTTCTGGTGTCCTTTGACAGCTCTTTGGTCTTGGCCATAGTGGAGTTTGAAGTGTGACTGTTTGAGGTTGTGGACAGGTGTCTTTTATACTGATAACAAGTTCAAACAGGTGCCATTAATACAGGTAATGAGTGGAGGACAGAGTAGCCTCTGAAAGAAGAAGTTACAGGTCTGTGAGAGCCAGAAATCTTGCTCGTTTGTAGGTGACCAAATACTTATTTTCCACCATAATTTGCAAATAAATTCATTAAAAATCCTACAATGTGATTTTCTGGATTTTTTTTCTCATTCTGTCTCTCACAGTTGAAGTGTACCTATGATGAGTGGGACTCTTTTTAAGTGGGAGAACTTGCACAATTGGTGGCTGACTAAATACTTTTTTGCCCCACTGTACACTAAGTTGACTGTGCCTTTAAACAGCTTGGAAAATTCCAGAAATGTATGTCATGGCTTCAAAAGCTTCTGACAGGCTAATTGACATCATTTGAGTCAATTGGAGGTGTACCTGTAGATGTACAGTGGGGAGAACAAGTATTTGATACTCTGCCGATTTTGCAGGTTTTCCTACTTACAAAGCATGTAGAGGTCTGTAATTGTTATCATAGGTACATTTCAACTGTGAGAGATGGAATCTAAAACAAAAATGCAGAAAATCACATTGTATGATTTTTAAGTAATTAATTTTCATTTTATTGCATGACATAAGTATTTGATCACCTACCAATCATTAAGAATTCCGGCTCTCAAAGACCTGTTAGTTTTTCTTTAAGAATCCCTCCTGTTCTCCACTCATTACCTGTATTAACTGCACCTGTTTGAACTCGTTACCTGTGTAAAAGACACCTGCCCACACACTCAAACAGACTCCAACCTCTCCACAATGGCCAAGAATAGAGAGCTGTGTAAGGACATCAGGGATAAAATTGTAGACCTGCACAAGGCTGGGATGGGCTACAGGACAATAGGCAAAAAGCTTGGTGAGAAGGCAACAACTGTTGGCGCAATTATTAGAAAATGGAAGAAGTTCAAGATGACGGTCAATCACCCTCGGTCTGGGGCTCCATTCAAGATCTCACCTCGTGGGGCATCAATGATCATGAGGAAGGTAAGGGATCAGCCCAGAACTACACAGCAGGACCTGGTCAATGACCTGAAGAGAGCTGGGACCACAGTCTCAAAGAAAACCATTAATAATACATTACGCCGTCATGGATTAAAATCCTGCAGCGCACGCAAGGTCCCCCTGCTCAAGCCAGCGCATGTCCAGGCCCGTCTGAAGTTTGCCAATGACCATCTGGATGATCCAGAGGAGGAATGGGAGAAGGTCATGTGGTCTGATGAGACAAAAATAGAGCTTTTTGGTCTTAACTCCACTCACCGTGTTTGGAGGAAGGAGAAGGATGAGTACAACCCCAAGAACACCATCCCAAACGTGAAGCATGGAGGTGGAAACATCATTCTTTGGGGATGCTTTTCTGCAAAGGGGACAGGATGACTGCACCGTATTGAGGGGAGGATGGATGGGGCCATGTATCGTGAGATGAATTACTTAAAAATCATACAATGATATTTTATGGATTTTTGTTTTAGATTCTGTCTCTCACAGTTGAAGTGTACCTATGATAAAAATTACAGACCTCTACATGCTTTGTAAGTAGGAAAACCTGCAAAATCAGCAGTGTATCAAATACTTGTTCTCCCCACTGTATTTCAGCCTACCTTTAACTCAGTGCCTCTTTACATGACATCATGGGAAAATCAAAAGAAATCAGCCACCACTTCAGAAACAAATTCTGTCTATTTCATCCTTGGGAGCAATTTCCAAATGCCTGAAGGTACCAAGTTCATCTGTACAAACAATAGTACGCAAGTATAAACACCATGGGACCACGCAGCCTTCATACCACTCAGGATGGAGACGCGTTCTGTCTCCTAGAGATGAACGTACTTTGGTGCGAAAAGTGCAAATCAATCCCAGACAACAGCAAAGGACCTTGTGAAGATGCTGGAGGAAACAGGTACAAAATTATCTATATCCACAGTAAAACGAGTCCTATATCGACATAACCTGAAAGGCCGCTCAGCAAGGAAGAAGCCACTGCTCCAAAACCGCAATAAAAAAGTCAGACTACGGTTTGCAACTGCATATGGGGACAAAGATCGTAGTTTTTGGAGAAATGTCCTCTGGTCTGATGAAACAAAAATAGAACTGTTTGGCCCTAATGACCATCGTTATGTTTGGAGGAAAAAGGGGGATGCTTACAAGCCGAAGAACACCATCCCAACCGTGAAGCGCGGTGGTGGCAGCATCATGTTGTGGGGGTGCTTTGCTGCAGGAGGGCCTGGTGCACTTCACAAAATAGATGTCATCATGAGGGAGGAAATTATGTGGATATATTGAAGTAACATCAGTCAGGAAGTTAAAGCTTGGACGCAAATGGGTCTTCAAAATGGACAATGACCCCAAGCATACTTCCAAAGTTGTGGCAAAATGGCTTAAGGACAACAAAGTCAAGGTATTGGAGAGGCCATCACAAAGCCCTGACCTCAATCCCATAGAAAATGTGTGGGCAGAACAGAAAAAGTGTGAATGGGCCACAATTCACCTAACTTATTGTGGGAAGCTTGTGGAAGGCTTCCCGAAACGTTTGACCCAAGTTAAACGTACTGTACATCCGGCTCCGACAGAGATGGCCACCTCGCTTCGCATTCTTAGGAAACTATGCAGTATTTTTTTTTTTTTATGTATTATTTCTTACACTGTTATCCCAAGAAATCTTAAGTCTTAATACATACAGCCAGGAGGAACTATTGGATGGAAGAGCAACGTCAACTTACCTATATTACGACCAGGAATACGACTTTCCCGAAGTGGATCCTCTGTTTGGTCCACCACCCAGGACAATGGATCGGATCCCAGCAGGCAACCCAAACAACGGCGCCACAGAAGGGGCAGACGGAGCGGTCTTCTGGTCATGCTCCGTAGACGGGCACATCGCGCACTGCTCCCGAGCATACTACTCACCAACGTCCAGTTTCTTGACAACAAGGTAGAAATCCGAGCAAGGGTTGCCTTCAAGAGAGACATCAGAGATTGGAACATTCTCTGTTTCACGGAAACATGTCTCACCCTGAATATGTTATCAGAGTCGGTACAGCCACCTAGTTTCTTCACACATTGCGCCGACAGAAACAAACATCTCTCTGGTAAGAAGAAGGGTGGTGGTGTACGCCTTATGATTAACGGGTTGTGGTGTGATCATAACAACATACAGGAACTCAAATCCTTTTGTTCACCTGACCTAGAATTCCTTACAATCAAATGCCGAGACACCTTGATGGCCCTGAAAGATCTTCATTGCACTTTATGTATACTGGAATCCACATATCCTGAGGCTGCATTTATTGTAGCTTTTAGCAAGGCTAATCTGAAAACAAGGCTCCCCAAATTTTATTAGCATATCGAATGCGCGACCCGGGCTGAAAAAATTCTGGATCATTGTTACTCTAACTTCCGTGACGCATACAAAGCCCTGCCTCGCCCTCCTTTTGGAAAATCTGACAACGACTCCATGTTGTTGCTCCCAGCCTATAGACAGAAACTAAAACAGGAAACGCACATGCTCAGGTCTGTTCAAAACTGGTCCGACCAATCTTCCACGCTTCAAGATTGCTTCGATCACGTGGACTGGGATATGTTCCCGGATAGCGTTGAACAACAACATTGATGTATACGCTGATTCTGTGAGCGAGTTTATTAGCAAGTGATGTGATGTTGTACCCACGGCGACAATTAAAATCTTCCCCAACCAGAAACCGTGGATTGATGGCAGCATTTGCGCAAAACTAAAAATGCAAACCATTGCATTGCTTTTAATCATGGCAAGGCGACAGGAAACATGACCGAATACAAACAGTATAGCTTTTCCCTCCGCAAGGCAATCAAACAAGCTAAGCGTCAGTATAGAGACAAAGTAGAGTCGCAATTCAACAGCTCAGACACGAGAGGTATGTGGCAGGGTCTACATTCAATCACGGACTACAAAAAGAAAACCAGCCCCGTTGCGGACCCCAGCCCCGTTGCAGAAATTATTTGCTCGCTTTGAGGACAATACAGTGCCACGGACACGTGGCCCACTACCAAAACCTGTGGACTCTCCTTCACCGCAGCCAACGCGAGTAAAACATTTAAACGTGTTAACCTTCGCAAGGCTGCCGCAAGGCTGCCGGCCCAGACGGCATCCCTAGCCACGTCCTCAGAGCATGCGCAGGCCGGCTGGTGTGTTTACGGACATATTCAATCAATCCTTATCCCAGTCTGCTGTTCCCACATGCCTCGAGAGGGCCAACATTGTTCCTGTTCCCAAGAAAGCTAAGGTAACTGAGCTAAATGACTAGCACTCACTTCCGTCATCATGAAGTGCTTTGAGAGATTAGTCAAGGATCATATCACCTCCACCCTACCTGACACTCTAGACCCACTCTAATTTGCTTACCACCCCAATAGGTCCACAGACAATGCAATCGCAATCACTGCACACTGCTCTAACCCATCTGGACAAGAGGAATACCTATGTAAGAATGCTGTTCATCGACTACAGCTCAGCATTCAACACCATAGTACCCTCCAAACTCGTCATTAAGCTTGAGACCCTGGGTCTCGACCCCGCCCTGTGCAACTGGGTCCTGGACTTTCTGACGGGCCGCCCCCAGGTGGAGAGGGTAGGAAACAACACCTGCATCCCGCTGATCCTCAACACTGGGGCCCCACAAGGGTGCGTTCACAGCCCTCTCCTGTACTCCCTGTTCACCCATGACTGCGTGGCCATGCACGCCTCCAACTCAATCATCGAGTTTGCAGACGACACTACAGTCGTGGGCGTGATTACCAACAATGACGAGACTGCCTACAGTGAGGAGGTGAGGGTCCTCGGAGTGTGGTGTCAGGAAAATAACCTCACACTCAACGTCAACAAAACAAAGGAGATGATCGTGGACTTCAGGAAACAGCAGAGGGAGCACCCCCCTATCCACATCGATGGGACAGTTGCGGAGAAGGTGGAAAGTTTTAAGTTCCTCGGCGTACACATCACAGACAAACTGAAATGATCCCCATACACAGTGTGGTGAAGAAGGCACAACAGCGCCTCTTCAACCTCAGGAGGCTGAAGAAATTAGGCTTGTCACTAAAAACACAAACGTTTATAGATGCACAATCGAGAGCATACTGTCGGGCTGTATCACCGCCTGGTACGGCAACTGCTCTATGTCTCTATGGGGGTACCACAGGGTTCAATTCTCGGGCCGACTCATTTCTCTGTATATATCAATTATGTCTCAGCCTTCAGTATTTGTGCTGCAGTAGTTTATGTGTCGGAGGTCTAGGGTCAGTCTGTTATATCTGGAGTACTTCTCCTGTCTTATCCGGTGTCCTGTGTGAATTTAAGTATGATCTCTCTAATTCTCTCTTTCTCTCTTTCTTTTTCTCTCTCGGAGGACCTGAGCCCTAGGACCATGCCTCAGGACTACCTGGCATGATGACTACTTGCTGTGCCCAGTCCACCTGGCCATGCTGCTGCTCCAGTTTCAACTGTTCTGCCTGCGGCTATGGAACCCTGACCTGTTCACCGGACGTGCTACCTGTCCCAGACCTGCTGTTTTCAACTCTCTAGAGACAGCAGGAGCGGTAGAGATACTCTTAATGATCGGCTATGAAAAGCCAACTGACATTTACTCCTGAGGTGCTGACTTGCTGCACCCTCGACAACCACTGTGATTATTATTATTTGACCCTGCTGGTCATCTATGAACATTTGAACATCTTGGCCATGTTCTGTTATAATCTCCACCCGGCACAGCCAGAAGAGGACTGGTCACCCCTCATAGCCTGGTTCCTCTCTAGGTTTCTTCCTAGGTTCTGGCCTTTCTAGGGAGTTTTTCCTAGCCACCGTGCTTCTACACCTGCATTGTTTGCTGTTTGGGGTTTTAGGCTTGGGTTTCTGTACAGCACTTTGAGATATCAGCTGAAGTAAGAAGGGGTATATAAATACATTTGATATCTCAAGGCCATCCATCTGTTAAACATCCATCACTAACATTGAGTTGCTGCTGCCAACATACTGACTCAAATCTCTAGCCACTTTAATAATTACAAATTAGATGTAATAAATGTATCACTAGTCACTTTAAACAATACCACTTTGTATAATGTTTACATACCCTACATTACTCATCTCATATGTATATACTGTACTGTATACTATCTACTGCATCTTGCCTATGGCGTTCGGCCATTGCGTATAAGTTAGTTGTTGTGAAATTGTTAGATATTACTGCATAGTCGGGACAAAAAGCACAAGCATTTCGCTACACTCGCATTAACATCTGCTAACCATGTGTATGTGACCAATAAAATGTAACTTGATTTGAAACTATTTAAATGCAACGCTACCAAATACTGATTGAGTGTATGTAAACTTCTGACCCACTGGGAATGTGATGAAAGAAATAAAAGTTGAAATAAATCATTCTCTCTACTATTATTCTGCCATTTCCCATTCTTAAAATAAAGTGGTGATCCTAACTGACATAAGACACGGAATTTTTACTAGGATTAAATTGTCAGGAATTGTGAAAAACTGAGTTTAAATGTATTTGGCTAAAGTGTATGTAATCTTCCGACTTCAACTGTACTACAACTGTACTCATCTATACATACTATACGCATCATAGATACTATAATATACTCATCTATACATACCATACTATACTCAATGCATACTATACGCATCATATATACTATAATATGCTCATCATAGTACAGTGAACCTGTAGAATATGTATAGATGAGTATATTATAGTATATATGATGCGTAGGGTATAGGATGCATATATGAGTATAGTATGTATAGATGAGTATATTATAGTATATATGATGTGTATAGTATATTATGTATAGATGAGTATAGTGTAGTATGTATAGATTATTTTTTTTTACTTTATGAGGATGTCAGACTGATGACAAACGCAATAAAGAGCAAGTTTCCACATTCTACACATTGTTATTCTATAATCTGTTTGGGTGCTTAGGTGTTATGAGTCTCTCTTCTACAGAAAGTGAGTTTATAAGTATCTGCACCTCTCTATGTGCTCTCTTCCCTCCTCTGATGACTTCTGTTTATCCAGAAACGCCTGCCTGGCTCTACTCTGTCTGCCCCACACAATGGCAACCAGCTTTGTGTGGTCGTTCTCTATGTTAATACAGTTCTCTTTGTGTGGTTCTCTGTGCTGATAGCTCTGGGGTTTAATCCAGAACCCGTTTCTTCTCAGGGGAACATCACCCGTAGCGTATAGCGGTGGGATTAGTGGCCAGGGTCGCTGTAACAGCGTCTAATCTACAGTGCGCCTGTTCTTCTCCTACCCTCCAGCTCTCTACGCATCTCAATGGAGAACACAATGACAGAGCTGAGACATCCCTCTCTGCATATCCATGGTACTATAACACAAGACAATGACTGAGAGGTTTGAGTGGCATGTGGCTTGTCATGTAGGCCTATTCCCATAACATAAATCAGTGTTTGTCTTTCTGTGTAGGCCTTTACATGTGTTGGAGAGTAGCTATATCAAGCACTGTGAGAAAAAGAAAGAAAGAGTGAGAGAGTGTGTTTAAGAGAGAGCGAGATCATATAAAATAGACTAGGTTTAATTTACCTATCCAAACAATTCCCGAATGGATGGATTTAGCACACACACACACACAAACACACACACGCGATGCTGGTCAGCCTACATAGTGTTAAATGCTGTAGATAGGCCTGAGTAATGAGTGTAGATACACATCATATCAAGCAGAGGGTGTTACCAGTTCCTCATTGTCCGGTCTGGAGTGTGAAGTCATTAGCTCTGCTGGTCCGCTACTGCGTAGCAACCTAGCGGTGCCAAAAGCCCTGGTCTGCCCTAGAAAGCCTATCTAAATTATGATTGCCAGAACAGCCACAAAATAGTTTTTAGACGACCGGACGTTTTGGGCTTTAAAATGTGTTTATTATGATCAAGTTCAATCCCCACAGGGAATTATTCTAAAGTTCCCTACAAATCGAGATATTTAATTAAATAGTAATTCATTCGGACTACTTCTGTACATTTGTCATCACACAGGACCACTTTCAGACAGACCAACCACAGGTAGGCACGCTACAAGGAGGCTCTTGCAGGCAGGATGAAAACGACTACGTCGACCATGATCCTTTGCTAGTTACGGCCACTTTCACCATGATCCTTAACAATTTTGTGGTTCCATTCAGCAATATGACACACTTCATGCACCAATGGGAGTTTACCATTGCAATACATGGATGACATCTGCACTGTCACAATTTACTGGTTTGAATGTTTGTGTGTATTACCAGTTACCTCTAAAGCAAGGTTTACCCGGTCACTCAAAACATTACACACCTGGGTTACGTCGTAAGAAAACACATTGTTTTGGACTAAATTGTCCCTGTATCCATTCCTGACTGACTCAGTGGTTAAAGGGCAGAAGTTTGTCACTTCCCTGAACCATGTCAGTTCTTCCTGTGATGGGGGTTAGGGGCTGTGTGTGCGCAGGTTGGCTCAGAGGTTACTAAGGAGAGTGCTGCAGACTGTTACAGGCTCACTATACTAGAGGGGCAATGGAAAAGCTTGTCAGGGTGAGAGAGAGCAACACCCAGACAGAGGAATAGAGTGAGACTGGGAGATGAGATGAAACAGGAAAATTATAGAAATAACTGTTGGAAGGAAAGAAGATGAAGACACATTTGAAAATCAAAACACAGAGAGAAAGGTAAAGGATGGAGAGAGATAAGGGTAAAGTGAGGGATGGAGAGGGAGAAGGGTAAAGTGAGGGATGGAGAGAGAGAAGGGTAAAGTGAGGGATGGAGAGAGAAGGGTAAAGTGAGGGATGGAGAGAGAGAAGGGTAAAGTGAGGGATGGAGAGAGAAGGGTAAAGTGAGGGATGGAGAGAGAGAAGGGTAAAGTGAGGGATTGAGAGAGATAAGGGTAAAGTGAGGGATGGAGAGGGAGAAGGGTAAAGTGAGGGATGGAGAGGGAGAAGGGTAAAGTGAGGGATGGAGAGGGAGAAGGGTAAAGTGAGGGATGGAGAGGGAGAAGGGTAAAGTGAGGGATGGAGAGGGAGAAGGGTAAAGTGAGGGATGGAGAGGGAGAAGGGTAAAGTGAGGGATGGAGAGGGAGAAGGGTAAAGTGAGGGATGGAGAGGGAGAAGGGTAAAGTGAGGGATGGAGAGAGATAAGGGTAAAGTGAGGGATGGAGAGGGAGAAGGGTAAAGTGAGGGATGGAGAGGGAGAAGGGTAAAGTGAGGGATGGAGAGAGATAAGGGTAAAGTGAGGGATGGAGAGGGAGAAGGGTAAAGTGAGGGATGGAGAGAGAGAAGGGTAAAGTGAGGGATGGAGAGAGAGAAGGGTAAAGTGAGGGATGGAGAGGGAGAAGGGTAAAGTGAGGGATGGAGAGGGAGAAGGGTAAAGTGAGGGATGGAGAGAGAGAAGGGTAAAGTGAGGGATGGAGAGGGAGAAGGGTAAAGTGAGGGATGGAGAGGGAGAAGGGTAAAGTGAGGGATGGAGAGGGAGAAGGGTAAAGTGAGGGATGGAGAGAGAGAAGGGTAAAGTGAGGGATGGAGAGGGAGAAGGGTAAAGTGAGGGATGGAGAGAGAGAAGGGTAAAGTGAGGGATGGAGAGGGAGAAGGGTAAAGTGAGGGATGGAGAGGGAGAAGGGTAAAGTGAGGGATGGAGAGAGATAAGGGTAAAGTGAGGGATGGAGAGGGAGAAGGGTAAAGTGAGGGATGGAGAGGGAGAAGGGTAAAGTGAGGGATGGAGAGGGAGAAGGGTAAAGTGAGGGATGGAGAGAGAGAAGGGTAAAGTGAGGGATGGAGAGGGAGAAGGGTAAAGTGAGGGATGGAGAGGGAGAAGGGTAAAGTGAGGGATGGAGAGAGAGAAGGGTAAAGTGAGGGATGGAGAGGGAGAAGGGTAAAGTGAGGGATGGAGAGAGAAGGGTAAAGTGAGGGATGGAGAGAGAGAAGGGTAAAGTGAGGGATGGAGAGAGAGAAGGGTAAAGTGAGGGATGGAGAGAGATAAGGGTAAAGTGAGGGATGGAGAGAGATAAGGGTAAAGTGAGGGATGGAGAGAGATAAGGGTAAAGTGAGGGATGGAGAGGGAGAAGGGTAAAGTTAGGGATGGAGAGAGATAAGGGTAAAGTGAGGGATGGAGAGGGAGAAGGGTAAAGTGAGGGATGGAGAGGGAGAAGGGTAAAGTGAGGGATGGAGAGGGAGAAGGGTAAAGTGAGGGTTGGAGAGGGAGAAGGGTAAAGTGAGGGATGGAGAGGGAGAAGGGTAAAGTGAGGGATGGAGAGGGAGAAGGGTAAAGTGAGGGATGGAGAGGGAGAAGGGTAAAGTGAGGGATGGAGAGAGAGAAGGGTAAAGTGAGGGATGGAGAGGGAGAAGGGTAAAGTGAGGGATGGAGAGGGAGAAGGGTAAAGTGAGGGATGGAGAGAGAGAAGGGTAAAGCAAGGGAGAGAGAGAAGGAGAATATAGAAGAGACTATCAATATATGAGAGAGGTGGGGACGGAGGGGTAGAGAGCTCTTTTCGACACCCCTGCTGCAGCTGGCTCCTCTAGTCACGCCATTCTGCCTGGGTTCACTGAGAAACCCACTGCACCTGTTCTGTGGTTTACCCAAGGTGGGGCCCAGTATACACACACGTAGGCGCACACACACAGCACACACATGCGCACACATACATACAGACGCACACTCACTACACA
Source organism: Oncorhynchus mykiss (assembly GCF_013265735.2). Lineage (NCBI taxonomy): Eukaryota > Metazoa > Chordata > Actinopteri > Salmoniformes > Salmonidae > Oncorhynchus > Oncorhynchus mykiss. Next base: position 81,369,902 of record NC_048569.1, read on the forward strand.
GGCCAAATTACATTGGCCCTCGGGGAGGGAGTTACCAGAGAAAGAGAGGGAGGGAGGGGAGGGGTTGTTGATCAGATGGTGTGAGGAGGGTACATCTAGAACTAAACTCGAAACTTCTCTGACCTCCAGTACAGTATCTGTCATGCATGGTGGGAATGTTACACACAGCAGAATGTTTTACGGAAAGATTCATAGAATATTAATACATTTTCTTAAATCGGGCAATTAAAAAACAATTAAAGCAAATGCAAATACAAATGTATTTTATTTAGTTTTATTTATTCAGAAGAGCCCAATTGAGACCAGTGTCTCATTTGTAATAGTGCCCTGAGGACAGATAAACCATCAACACAACAACAAAAATATAAAAACTACAAGACAGCTATAAATACATTACATCAGGTTATTGCAACACGTTATAATAGTCACTTGAAACAATTGTACACTTCAGTAAACTAATTTAACAAAAGAGTTTTACAACTGTCCTATCAGCACCAGGGAATGCAGGTGCAATTTGTTTTGTAAGGTATTCCATATCTGTGGTGCGTTAAAACTAAAGGCGTATTTACCAAACTTTGTGGAGACAAGCAGGACCTCAAGACTTAACCAACCCTGCGAACGGGTTTGGTATCTCATGTTTTTATATTTCAACAGGGAACTGAGGTATGTTGGAAGCTTTTGTAGCAGAGCTTAATAAACAAGGGAGCAATGAAGTGAAGACTTTATTGAGATTCAGCCGACCTTCTGATACAGGATACAGTGATGAGTATTAAAATTGCCACCTGTAATAAAGTGAAGGGCTCTATGGTATCCAGTGGTTTAAGAGTAGTGGCTGCTGCATTCTGGTAAATTGTGTCACCATAGTCAAGAACTGTCAGGAAGTTGACTGCACAATCTACTTCCTACTGTTGATGGAGCAACAATATCTATTACAAAAAAGAAGCCCACTTTAAATCTTAGCATTTTAACTAGCTCATCAGTTGGCTTTTTGAACATTAGATCTTTATCAATCCAAACGTCCAGATATTTATAGGAAGGAACCCACTCGATGAGAGAGCCATCCAATGAGTGAATATGTAGCCCAAAAAATTCTGTGAATTAGAGAACAACATATTTAGTTTTGCCCACACTAAGTATATGCTTTAAATCAACAAGGGCTTTCTGTAATGTAACAAAATCAGAATGCAGCTCTAACATAGCTTGATCAACAGTCGTTGCAACGGCATAGAGATTAATATTACGATACACTGTATTGTCTGCATATAGATTCATATTTCAGGATTGAATACACAGACCAATATTATTGACAGTGCATTCTGAAAGTATTCAGACCCTTTCACTTATTCCACATCATTTTGTTACTTTACAGCCATATTCTAAAATAGATTCAATTGTTTTTTTCTTTTTTCATCATCAATCTACACACAATACCCCATGATGACGAATCAAAAACACAAAGATCACTGCACCTGTACATAGCCCATCTGTAAGTATCCCATCCAACTACCTCATCCCCATACTGTTATTTATTTTGCTCCTTTGCACTCCAGTATCTCTACTTGCACACTCATCTTCTGCACATCTATCACATTTAATTGCTATATTGTAATTATTTCACCATTATGTATTATTGACTGCATGTTTGTTTATTCTATGTGTAACTCTGTGTTGTTGTTTGTTCGCTTTATCTTGGCCAGGCCGCAGTTGTAAATGAGAATCTGTTCTCAACTAGCCTACCTGGTTAAATAAAGGTGTTCTCAACTGGCCTACCTGGTTAAATAAAGGTGAAATATTTTTTTAAAAACAGATTTTTAGGTTGTTCTGCAAATTCATAAAAAAAAAAAAATTATATATATATATATATATATATATATATATATATATATATATATATATATATATATATATATATCACATCTGCATAAGCATTCAGACCATTTACTCAGTACTTTGTTGAAGCACCTTTGGCAGCAATTGCAGTCTTGAGTCTTCTTGGGTATGAAACTACAAGCTTGGCATTCCTGTATTTGAGGAGTTTCTCCCATTCATCTCTGTAGATCCTCTCAAGGTCTGTCAGGTTGGATGGGGAGCTGCACAGCTATTTTCAGGTACCTCCAGAGATGTTCGATCGAGTTCAAGTCCGGGCTCTGGCTGAGCCACTCAAGGACATTCAGAGACTTGACCCAAAGCCACTCTTGCGTTTTCTTAGCTGTGTGCTTAGGGTTGTTGTCCTGTTGGAAGGTCAACCTTCTCACCAGTCTGAGGTCCTGAGCACTCTGGAGCAGGTATTCATCAAGGATCTCTCTGTACTTTGCTCCATTCATCTTTGCCTTGATCCTGACTCTCCCAGTCCCTGCTGCTGAAAAACATCCCCACAGCATGATGCTGCCACCAACATGCTTCACAGTAGGGATTGTATTTGCCAGGTGATGAGTTGTGCCTGGTTTCCTCCAGACGTAATGCTTGGCATTCAGCCCAAAGTGTTCAATCTTGGTTTCATCAGGCCAGAGAATCTTGTTTCTCACGGTCTGAGAGTCCTTTAGGTGCCTTTTGGAAAACTCCAAGCAGACTGACATGTGCCTTTTACTGAGGAGTGGCTTCCGTCTTGCCACTCCACCATAAAGCCTGATTGGTGGAGTGCTGGAAGGTCCTCCCATCTCCACAGAGGAACTCTGGAGTTCTGTCAGAGTGACTATCGGGTTCTTGGTCACCACTATGACCAAGGCCCTACTCCCCGGGCGGCCAGCTCAAGGAAGAGTCTTGGTGGTTCCAATCTTCTTCCATTGAAGAATGATGGAGGCCACTGTGTTCTTGGGAACCTTCAATGGTGCATTTTTTTTGATACCCATCCCCAGATCTGTGCCTCGACATAATCCTGTCTCTGAGCTCTATGGAAAATTGCTTCAACCTTATGGCTTTGTTTTTGTTCTGACATGCACTGTCGACTGTGGGACCTTACATAGACAGGTGTGTGCCACAGGTGTTTACCACAGGTGGACTCCAATCAAGTTGTAGAAACATCTCAATGATGATCAGGGGAAACAGTATGCACCTGAGCTCAATTTTGGGTCTCATAGCAAAGGGTCTGAATACTGTTTTAATATTTTGTTATCTTTAATAAATGTGCAAAAAAACTGTTTATCGCTTTCTCATTATAGGTCACTGTGTGTAGATTGATGAGGAACATTTCATTTTTTATTTAATCCATTGTAGATTAAGGTTATAATTTAACAAAATGTGGAAAAAGTAAAGGGGTCTGAATACTTTCTGAATGGACTGTAAATAGTACAATTTAACAGGTCCGAATACTGTCACCTGCAGTACACCTTTCAAAATATTGAGGAAACTAGACTTGACACCATCAGAAAGCACACATTGTGTCCTGTCTGTCAGATAGCTTTTAAAGGGATACTTCACGATTTTGGCCCTTTATCTACTTCCCCAGAGTCAGATGAACTTGTGGATACCCTTTTTATGTCTCTGTGTCCAGAATGAAGGAAGTTAGAGGAAGTTTCGTGAGCCAATTATAACTAGCGTTAGCGCAATTAGGGGGAACCTATGGGTGTCAGAAACAGGGTTTAAAAAGCTCTGGCAGTAACAGGGTTTTAAAAAGCTGTGTCACTAACAGGGATTTAAATGGCTGTGTCAGTAACAAGGTTTTAAGTAGCTGTGTCTGCAACAAGATTTTAAGTACCTGTGGCAGTAACAGGGTTTTAAATAGCTGTGGCAGTAACAGGGTTTTAAATGGCTGTGGCAGAAACAGGGTTTTAAATAGCTGTGGCAGTAACAGGGTTTTCAGAAGCTGTGGCAGTAACAGGGTTTTAAATACAGTGGGGCAAAAAAGTATTTAGTCAGCCACCAATTGTGCAAGTTCTCCCACTTAAAAAGATGAGAGAGCCCTGTAATTGTGTACACTTCAACTACGTAAATGTACACTTCAACTACGACAGACAAAATGAGGAAGAAAAATCCAGAATATCACATTGTAGGATTTTTTATGAATTTATTTGCAAAATTATGGTGGAAAATAAGTATTTGGTCACCTACAAACAAGCAAGATTTCTGGCTCTCACAGACCTGTAACTTCTTCTTTAAGAGGCTCTTCTGTCCTCCACTCGTTACCTGTATTAATGGCACCTGTTTGAACTTGTTGTCAGTATAAAAGACACCTGTCCACAACCTCAAACAGTCACATTCCAAACTCCACTATGGCCAAGACCAAAAGGCTGTCAAAGGACACCAGAAACAAAATTGTAGACCTGCACCAGGCTGGGAAGACTGAATCTGCAATAGGTAAGCAGCTTGGTTTGAAGAAATCAACTGTGGGAGCAATTATTAGGAAATGGAAGACATACAAGACCACTGATAATCTCCCTCGATCTGGGGCTCCACGCAAGATCTCACCCCGTGGGGTCAAAATGATCACAAGAATGGTGAACAAAAATACCTGAACTACACGGGGGGACCTAGTGAATGACTTGCAGAGAGCTGGGCCCAAATTAACAAAACCTACCATCAGTAACACACTACGCCGTCAGGGACTCAAATCCTGCAGTGCCAGACGTGTCCCCCTGCTTAAGCCAGGACATGTCCAGGCCCGTCTGAAGTTTACTAGAGAGCATTTGGATGATCCAGAAGAAGATTGGGAGAATGTCATATGGTCAGATGAAACCAAAATATAACTTTTTGGTAAAAACTCAACTCGTCGTGTTTGGAGGACAAAGAATACTGAGTTGCATCCAAAGAACACCATACCTACTGTGAAGCATGGGGGTGGAAACATCATGCTTTGGGGCTGTTTTTCTGCTAAGGGACCAGGACGACTGATCCGTGTAAAGGAAAGAATGAATGGGGCCATGTATCGTGAGATTTTGAGTGAAAACCTCCTTCCATCAGCAAGGGCATTGAAGATGAAACGTGGCTGGGTCTTTCAGCATGACAATGATCCCAAACACACCACCCAGGCAACGAAGGAGTGGCTTCGTAAGAAGCATTTCAAGGTCCTGGAGTGGCCTAGCCAGTCTCCAGATCTCGACCACATAGAACATCTTTGGAGGGAGTTGAAAGTCCGTGTTGCCCAGCAACAGCCCCAAAACATCACTGCTCTAGAGGAGAGCTGCATGGAGGAATGGGCCAAAATACCAGCAACAGTGTGTGAAAACCTTGTGAAGACTTACAGAAAACGTTTGACCTCTGTCATTGCAAAAAAAGGGTATATAACAAAGTATTGAGATAAACTTTTGTTATTGACCAAATACTTATTTTCCACCATAATTTGCAAATAAATTCATTAAAAATCTTACAATGTGATTTTCTGGATTTTTTTCCCTAATTTTGTCCGTCATAGTTGAAGTGTACCTATGATGAAAATTACAGGCCTCTCTCATCTTTTTAAGTAGGAGAACTTGCACAATTGGTGGCTGACTAAATACTTTTTTGCCCCACTGTAGCTGTGACAGTCAAAGGGTTTTAAATAGCTGTGGCAGAAACAAGGTTTTAAAAAGCTGTGGCAGTAACAAGGTTAAGTAGCTGTGTCAGTAACGAGGTGTTAAGTAGCTTTGTCAGTAACAGGGTTTTAAATAGCTGTGGCAGTAACAGGGTTTTCAGTAGCTGTGGCAGTAACAGGGGTTTAAATAGCTGTGGCAGTAACAGGGGTTTAAATAGCTGTGGCAGTAACAAGATTAAGTAGCTGTGTCAGTAACAAGGTTTTAAGTAGCTGTGGCAGTAACAGGGGTTTAAATAGCTCTGTCAGTAACAAGATTAAGTAGCTGTGTCAGTAACAAGGTTTTAAGTAGCTGTGGCAGTAGCTGTGGCAGTAACAGGGTTTTCAGTAGCTGTGTCAGTAACAAGGTTTTAAGTAGCTGTGTCAGTAACAAGGTGTTAAGTAACTGTGTCAGTAACAAGACTTTAAATAGCTGTGTCAGTAACAAGTTTTTAAGTAGCTGTGGCAGTAACATAGTTTTAAATAGCTGTGGCAATAACATGGTTTTAAATAGCTGTTGCACTAATATGGTTTTAAATGGCTGTGTCAGTAATAAGATGTTAAGTAGCTGTGGCAGTAACAAGGTTTTAAATGCTGTGTCAGTAACAATGTTTTAAATAGCTGTGTCAGTAATAAGATGTTAAGTAGCTGTGGCACTAACATGGTTTTAAATAGCCGTGGCAGTAACATGGTTTTAAATAGCTGTGGCAGTAACAAGGTTTAAAATAGCTGTGGCAGTAACATGGGTTTAAATAGCTGTGGCAGTAACAGCATTAACAAGGTTTTAAATAGCTGTGGCAGTAAGAGGGTTTTCAGTAGCTGTGGCAGTAACATGGTTTTAAGTCGCTGTGTCAGTAACAAGGTTTTAAATAGCTGTGTCACTAACATGGTTTTAAATAGCTGTGGCACTAATATGGTTTTAAATAGCTGTGGCACTAACAGGGATTTAAATAGCTGTTTCAGTAATAAGGTGTTAAGTAGCTTTGTCAGTAACAGTGTTTTAAATAGCTGAGTCAGTAACAAGGTTAAATAGCTGTGTCAGTAACAAGGTTTTAAATAGCTGTGTCAGTAATAAGATGTTAAGTAGCTGTGGCACTAACATGGTTTTAAATAGCTGTGGCACTAACATTATTTTAAATAGCTGTGTCAGTAACAAGGTTTGAAATAGCTGTGGCAGTAACATGGTTTTAAATAGCTGTGGCACTAACATGGTTTTAAAAAGCTGTGGCAGTAACAAGGTTTAAAATAGCTGTGGCAGTAACAAGGTTTTAAATAGCTGTGGCAGTAACATGGTTTTAAATAGCTGTGTCACTAACATGGTTTTAAATAGCTGTGGCAGTAACATGGTTTTAAATAGCTGTGGCAGTAACAAGGTTTTAAATAGCTGTGGCAGTAACATGGTTTGAAATAGCTGTGGCAGTAACATGGTTTTAAATAGCTGTGGTACTAACATGGTTTTAAAAAGCTGTGGCAGTAACAAGGTTTTAAATAGCTGTGTCAGTAACACGGTTTTAAATAGCTGTGTCAGTAACACGGTTTTAAATAGCTGTGTCAGTAACACGGTTTTAAAAAGCTGTGGCAGTAACAAGGTTAAGTAGCTGTGTCAGTAACGAGGTGTTAAGTAGCTTTGTCAGTAACAGGGTTTTAAATAGCTGTGGCAGTAACAGGGTTTTCAGTAGCTGTGGCAGTAACAGGGGTTTAAATAGCTGTGGCAGTAACAGGGGTTTAAATAGCTGTGGCAGTAACAAGATTAAGTAGCTGTGTCAGTAACAAGGTTTTAAGTAGCTGTGGCAGTAACAGGGGTTTAAATAGCTCTGTCAGTAACAAGATTAAGTAGCTGTGTCAGTAACAAGGTTTTAAGTAGCTGTGGCAGTAGCTGTGGCAGTAACAGGGTTTTCAGTAGCTGTGTCAGTAACAAGGTTTTAAGTAGCTGTGTCAGTAACAAGGTGTTAAGTAACTGTGTCAGTAACAAGACTTTAAATAGCTGTGTCAGTAACAAGTTTTTAAGTAGCTGTGGCAGTAACATAGTTTTAAATAGCTGTGGCAATAACATGGTTTTAAATAGCTGTTGCACTAATATGGTTTTAAATGGCTGTGTCAGTAATAAGATGTTAAGTAGCTGTGGCAGTAACAAGGTTTTAAATGCTGTGTCAGTAACAATGTTTTAAATAGCTGTGTCAGTAATAAGATGTTAAGTAGCTGTGGCACTAACATGGTTTTAAATAGCTGTGGCACTAACATTATTTTAAATAGCTGTGTCAGTAACAAGGTTTGAAATAGCTGTGGCAGTAACATGGTTTTAAATAGCTGTGGCACTAACATGGTTTTAAAAAGCTGTGGCAGTAACAAGGTTTAAAATAGCTGTGGCAGTAACAAGGTTTTAAATAGCTGTGGCAGTAACATGGTTTTAAATAGCTGTGTCACTAACATGGTTTTAAATAGCTGTGGCAGTAACATGGTTTTAAATAGCTGTGGCAGTAACAAGGTTTTAAATAGCTGTGGCAGTAACATGGTTTGAAATAGCTGTGGCAGTAACATGGTTTTAAATAGCTGTGGTACTAACATGGTTTTAAAAAGCTGTGGCAGTAACAAGGTTTTAAATAGCTGTGTCAGTAACACGGTTTTAAATAGCTGTGTCAGTAACACGGTTTTAAATAGCTGTGTCAGTAACACGGTTTTAAATAGCTGTGGCAGTAACAAGGTATTAAATAGCAGTGGCACTAACATGGTTTTAAATAGCTGTGGCAGTAACAAGGTTTAAAATAGCTGTGGCAGTAACATGGGTTTAAATAGCTGTGGCAGTAACAAGGTTTTAAATAGCTGTGGCAGTAACAAGGTTTTAAATAGCTGTGGCAGTAACAAGGTTTTAAATAGCTGTGGCAGTAACAAGGTTTTAAATAGCTGTGGCAGTAAGAGGGTTTTCAGTAGCTATGGCAGTAACAGGGTTTTAAGTCGCTGTGTCAGTAACACGGTTTTAAATAGCTGTGTAACTAACATGGTTTTAAATAGCTGTGGCAGTAACATGGTTTTAAACAGCTGTGGCAGTAACAAGGTTTAAATAGCTGTGGCAGTAACATGGTTTTAAATAGCTGTGTCAGTAACAAGGTTTTAAATAGCTGTGGCAGTAACATGGTTTGAAATAGCTGTGGCAGTAACATGGTTTTAAATAGCTGTGGCACTAACATGGTTTTAAAAAGCTGTGGCAGTAACAAGGTTTTAAATAGCTGTGTCAGTAACACGGTTTTAAATAGCTGTGTCAGTAACATGGTTTTAAATAGCTGTGGTACTAACATGGTTTTAAAAAGCTGTGGCAGTAACAAGGTTTTAAATAGCTGTGGCAGTAACAAGGTTTTAAATAGCTGTGGCAGTAACAAGGTTTTAAATAGCTGTGGCAGTAACAAGGTTTTAAATAGCTGTGGCAGTAAGAGGGTTTTCAGTAGCTATGGCAGTAACAGGGTTTTAAGTCGCTGTGTCAGTAACACGGTTTTAAATAGCTGTGTAACTAACATGGTTTTAAATAGCTGTGGCAGTAACATGGTTTTAAATAGCTGTGGCAGTAACAAGGTTTAAATAGCTGTGGCAGTAAGAGGGTTTTCAGTAGCTATGGCAGTAACAGGGTTTTAAATAGCTGTGGCAGTAAGAGGGTTTTCAGTAGCTATGGCAGTAACAGGGTTTTAAGTCGCTGTGTCAGTAACACGGTTTTAAATAGCTGTGTAACTAACATGGTTTTAAATAGCTGTGGCAGAAACAAGGTTTTAAAAAGCTGTGGCAGTAACAAGGTTAAGTAGCTGTGTCAGTAACGAGGTGTTAAGTAGCTTTGTCAGTAACAGGGTTTTAAATAGCTGTGGCAGTAACAGGGTTTTCAGTAGCTGTGGCAGTAACAGGGGTTTAAATAGCTGTGGCAGTAACAGGGGTTTAAATAGCTGTGGCAGTAACAAGATTAAGTAGCTGTGTCAGTAACAAGGTTTTAAGTAGCTGTGGCAGTAACAGGGGTTTAAATAGCTCTGTCAGTAACAAGATTAAGTAGCTGTGTCAGTAACAAGGTTTTAAGTAGCTGTGGCAGTAGCTGTGGCAGTAACAGGGTTTTCAGTAGCTGTGTCAGTAACAAGGTTTTAAGTAGCTGTGTCAGTAACAAGGTGTTAAGTAACTGTGTCAGTAACAAGACTTTAAATAGCTGTGTCAGTAACAAGTTTTTAAGTAGCTGTGGCAGTAACATAGTTTTAAATAGCTGTGGCAATAACATGGTTATAAATAGCTGTTGCACTAATATGGTTTTAAATGGCTGTGTCAGTAATAAGATGTTAAGTAGCTGTGGCAGTAACAAGGTTTTAAATGCTGTGTCAGTAACAATGTTTTAAATAGCTGTGTCAGTAATAAGATGTTAAGTAGCTGTGGCACTAACATGGTTTTAAATAGCCGTGGCAGTAACATGGTTTTAAATAGCTGTGGCAGTAACAAGGTTTAAAATAGCTGTGGCAGTAACATGGGTTTAAATAGCTGTGGCAGTAACAGCATTAACAAGGTTTTAAATAGCTGTGGCAGTAAGAGGGTTTTCAGTAGCTGTGGCAGTAACATGGTTTTAAGTCGCTGTGTCAGTAACAAGGTTTTAAATAGCTGTGTCACTAACATGGTTTTAAATAGCTGTGGCACTAATATGGTTTTAAATAGCTGTGGCACTAACAGGGATTTAAATAGCTGTTTCAGTAATAAGGTGTTAAGTAGCTTTGTCAGTAACAGTGTTTTAAATAGCTGAGTCAGTAACAAGGTTAAATAGCTGTGTCAGTAACAAGGTTTTAAATAGCTGTGTCAGTAATAAGATGTTAAGTAGCTGTGGCACTAACATGGTTTTAAATAGCTGTGGCACTAACATTATTTTAAATAGCTGTGTCAGTAACAAGGTTTGAAATAGCTGTGGCAGTAACATGGTTTTAAATAGCTGTGGCACTAACATGGTTTTAAAAAGCTGTGGCAGTAACAAGGTTTAAAATAGCTGTGGCAGTAACAAGGTTTTAAATAGCTGTGGCAGTAACATGGTTTTAAATAGCTGTGTCACTAACATGGTTTTAAATAGCTGTGGCAGTAACATGGTTTTAAATAGCTGTGGCAGTAACAAGGTTTTAAATAGCTGTGGCAGTAACATGGTTTGAAATAGCTGTGGCAGTAACATGGTTTTAAATAGCTGTGGTACTAACATGGTTTTAAAAAGCTGTGGCAGTAACAAGGTTTTAAATAGCTGTGTCAGTAACACGGTTTTAAATAGCTGTGTCAGTAACACGGTTTTAAATAGCTGTGTCAGTAACACGGTTTTAAATAGCTGTGGCAGTAACAAGGTATTAAATAGCAGTGGCACTAACATGGTTTTAAATAGCTGTGGCAGTAACAAGGTTTAAAATAGCTGTGGCAGTAACATGGGTTTAAATAGCTGTGGCAGTAACAAGGTTTTAAATAGCTGTGGCAGTAACAAGGTTTTAAATAGCTGTGGCAGTAACAAGGTTTTAAATAGCTGTGGCAGTAACAAGGTTTTAAATAGCTGTGGCAGTAAGAAGGTTTTCAGTAGCCATGGCAGTAACAGGGTTTTAAGTCGCTGTGTCAGTAACACGGTTTTAAATAGCTGTGTAACTAACATGGTTTTAAATAGCTGTGGCAGTAACATGGTTTTAAACAGCTGTGGCAGTAACAAGGTTTAAATAGCTGTGGCAGTAACATGGTTTTAAATAGCTGTGTCAGTAACAAGGTTTTAAATAGCTGTGGCAGTAACATGGTTTGAAATAGCTGTGGCAGTAACATGGTTTTAAATAGCTGTGGCACTAACATGGTTTTAAAAAGCTGTGGCAGTAACAAGGTTTTAAATAGCTGTGTCAGTAACACGGTTTTAAATAGCTGTGTCAGTAACATGGTTTTAAATAGCTGTGGTACTAACATGGTTTTAAAAAGCTGTGGCAGTAACAAGGTTTTAAATAGCTGTGGCAGTAACAAGGTTTTAAATAGCTGTGGCAGTAACAAGGTTTTAAATAGCTGTGGCAGTAACAAGGTTTTAAATAGCTGTGGCAGTAAGAGGGTTTTCAGTAGCTATGGCAGTAACAGGGTTTTAAGTCGCTGTGTCAGTAACACGGTTTTAAATAGCTGTGTAACTAACATGGTTTTAAATAGCTGTGGCAGTAACATGGTTTTAAATAGCTGTGGCAGTAACAAGGTTTAAATAGCTGTGGCAGTAAGAGGGTTTTCAGTAGCTATGGCAGTAACAGGGTTTTAAGTCGCTGTGTCAGTAACACGGTTTTAAATAGCTGTGTAACTAACATGGTTTTAAATAGCTGTGGCAGAAACAAGGTTTTAAATAGCTGTGGCAGTAACAAGGTTAAGTAGCTGTGTCAGTAACGAGGTGTTAAGTAGCTTTGTCAGTAACAGGGTTTTAAATAGCTGTGGCAGTAACAGGGTTTTCAGTAGCTGTGGCAGTAACAGGGGTTTAAATAGCTGTGGCAGTAACAGGGGTTTAAATAGCTCTGTCAGTAACAAGATTAAGTAGCTGTGTCAGTAACAAGGTTTTAAGTAGCTGTGGCAGTAACAGGGGTTTAAATAGCTCTGTCAGTAACAAGATTAAGTAGCTGTGTCAGTAACAAGGTTTTAAGTAGCTGTGGCAGTAGCTGTGGCAGTAACAGGGTTTTCAGTAGCTGTGTCAGTAACAAGGTTTTAAGTAGCTGTGTCAGTAACAAGGTGTTAAGTAACTGTGTCAGTAACAAGACTTTAAATAGCTGTGTCAGTAACAAGTTTTTAAGTAGCTGTGGCAGTAACATAGTTTTAAATAGCTGTGGCAATAACATGGTTTTAAATAGCTGTTGCACTAATATGGTTTTAAATGGCTGTGTCAGTAATAAGATGTTAAGTAGCTGTGGCAGTAACAAGGTTTTAAATGCTGTGTCAGTAACAATGTTTTAAATAGCTGTGTCAGTAATAAGATGTTAAGTAGCTGTGGCACTAACATGGTTTTAAATAGCCGTGGCAGTAACATGGTTTTAAATAGCTGTGGCAGTAACAAGGTTTAAAATAGCTGTGGCAGTAACATGGGTTTAAATAGCTGTGGCAGTAACAGCATTAACAAGGTTTTAAATAGCTGTGGCAGTAAGAGGGTTTTCAGTAGCTGTGGCAGTAACATGGTTTTAAGTCGCTGTGTCAGTAACAAGGTTTTAAATAGCTGTGTCACTAACATGGTTTTAAATAGCTGTGGCACTAATATGGTTTTAAATAGCTGTGGCACTAACAGGGATTTAAATAGCTGTTTCAGTAATAAGGTGTTAAGTAGCTTTGTCAGTAACAGTGTTTTAAATAGCTGAGTCAGTAACAAGGTTAAATAGCTGTGTCAGTAACAAGGTTTTAAATAGCTGTGTCAGTAATAAGATGTTAAGTAGCTGTGGCACTAACATGGTTTTAAATAGCTGTGGCACTAACATTATTTTAAATAGCTGTGTCAGTAACAAGGTTTGAAATAGCTGTGGCAGTAACATGGTTTTAAATAGCTGTGGCACTAACATGGTTTTAAAAAGCTGTGGCAGTAACAAGGTTTAAAATAGCTGTGGCAGTAACAAGGTTTTAAATAGCTGTGGCAGTAACATGGTTTTAAATAGCTGTGTCACTAACATGGTTTTAAATAGCTGTGGCAGTAACATGGTTTTAAATAGCTGTGGCAGTAACAAGGTTTTAAATAGCTGTGGCAGTAACATGGTTTGAAATAGCTGTGGCAGTAACATGGTTTTAAATAGCTGTGGTACTAACATGGTTTTAAAAAGCTGTGGCAGTAACAAGGTTTTAAATAGCTGTGTCAGTAACACGGTTTTAAATAGCTGTGTCAGTAACACGGTTTTAAATAGCTGTGTCAGTAACACGGTTTTAAATAGCTGTGGCAGGAACAAGGTATTAAATAGCAGTGGCACTAACATGGTTTTAAATAGCTGTGGCAGTAACAAGGTTTAAAATAGCTGTGGCAGTAACATGGGTTTAAATAGCTGTGGCAGTAACAAGGTTTTAAATAGCTGTGGCAGTAACAAGGATTTAAATAGCTGTGGCAGTAACAAGGTTTTAAATAGCTGTGGCAGTAAGAGGGTTTTCAGTAGCTATGGCAGTAACAGGGTTTTAAGTCGCTGTGTCAGTAACACGGTTTTAAATAGCTGTGTAACTAACATGGTTTTAAATAGCTGTGGCAGTAACATGGTTTTAAACAGCTGTGGCAGTAACAAGGTTTAAATAGCTGTGGCAGTAACATGGTTTTAAATAGCTGTGTCAGTAACAAGGTTTTAAATAGCTGTGGCAGTAACATGGTTTGAAATAGCTGTGGCAGTAACATGGTTTTAAATAGCTGTGGCACTAACATGGTTTTAAAAAGCTGTGGCAGTAACAAGGTTTTAAATAGCTGTGTCAGTAACACGGTTTTAAATAGCTGTGTCAGTAACATGGTTTTAAATAGCTGTGGTACTAACATGGTTTTAAAAAGCTGTGGCAGTAACAAGGTTTTAAATAGCTGTGGCAGTAACAAGGTTTTAAATAGCTGTGGCAGTAACAAGGTTTTAAATAGCTGTGGCAGTAACAAGGTTTTAAATAGCTGTGGCAGTAAGAGGGTTTTCAGTAGCTATGGCAGTAACAGGGTTTTAAGTCGCTGTGTCAGTAACACGGTTTTAAATAGCTGTGTAACTAACATGGTTTTAAATAGCTGTGGCAGTAACATGGTTTTAAACAGCTGTGGCAGTAACAAGGTTTAAATAGCTGTGGCAGTAACATGGTTTTAAATAGCTGTGTCAGTAACAAGGTTTTAAATAGCTGTGGCAGTAACATGGTTTGAAATAGCTGTGGCAGTAACATGGTTTTAAATAGCTGTGGCACTAACATGGTTTTAAAAAGCTGTGGCAGTAACAAGGTTTTAAATAGCTGTGTCAGTAACACGGTTTTAAATAGCTGTGTCAGTAACATGGTTTTAAATAGCTGTGGTACTAACATGGTTTTAAAAAGCTGTGGCAGTAACAAGGTTTTAAATAGCTGTGTCAGTAACACGGTTTTAAATAGCTGTGTCAGTAACACGGTTTTAAATAGCTGTGTCAGTAACACGGTTTTAAATAGCTGTGTCAGTAACACGGTTTTAAATAGCTGTGGCAGTAACAAAGTATTAAATAGCAGTGGCACTAACATGGTTTTAAATAGCTGTGGCAGTAACAAGGTTTAAAATAGCTGTGGCAGTAACATGGGTTTAAATAGCTGTGGCAGTAACAAGGTTTTAAATAGCTGTGGCAGTAACAAGGTTTGAAATAGCTGTAGCAGTAACAAGGTTTTAAATAGCTGTGGCAGTAACAAGGTTTTAAATAGCTGTGGCAGTAACAAGGTTTTAAATAGCTGTGGCAGTAAGAGGGTTTTCAGTAGCTATGGCAGTAACAGGGTTTTAAGTCGCTGTGTCAGTAACACGGTTTTAAATAGCTGTGTAACTAGCATGGTTTTAAATAGCTGTGGCAGTAACATGGTTTTAAACAGCTGTGGCAGTAACAAGGTTTAAATAGCTGTGGCAGTAACATGGTTTTAAATAGCTGTGTCAGTAACAAGGTTTTAAATAGCTGTGGCAGTAACATGGTTTGAAATAGCTGTGGCAGTAACATGGTTTTAAATAGCTGTGGCACTAACATGGTTTTAAAAAGCTGTGGCAGTAACAAGGTTTTAAATAGCTGTGTCAGTAACACGGTTTTAAATAGCTGTGTCAGTAACACGGTTTTAAATAGCTGTGTCAGTAACACGGTTTTAAATAGCTGTGGCAGTAACACGGTTTTAAATAGCTGTGGCAGTAACAAGGTTTTAAATAGCTGTGGCAGTAACATGGTTTAAAATAGCTGTGGCAGTAACAAGGTTTAAAATAGCTGTGGCAGTAACATGGTTTTAAATAGCTGTGGCAGTAACAAGGTTTTAAATAGCTGTGGCAGTAACAAGGTTTTAAATAGCTGTGGCAGTAACAAGGTTTTAAATAGCTGTGGCAGTAACAAGGTTTTCAGTAGCTATGGCAGTAACAGGGTTTTAAGTCGCTGTGTCAGTAACATGGTTTTAAATAGCTGTGGCACTAACATGGTTTTAAATAGCTGTGTCAGTAACAAGGTTTTAAATAGCTGTGTCAGTAATAAGATGTTAAGTAGCTGTGGCACTAACATGGTTTAAAATAGCAGTGGCAGTAACATGGGTTTAAATAGCTGTGTCAGTAACACGGTTTTAAATAGCTGTGTCAGTAAAACGGTTTTAAATAGCTGTGGCAGTAACAAGGTTTTAAATAGCTGTGTCAGTAACACGGTTTTAAATAGCTGTGGCATTAACATGGTTTTAAATAGCTGTGGCATTAACAAGGTTTTAAATAGCTGTGGCAGTAACATGGGTTTAAATAGCTGTGGCAGTAACATGGGTTTAAATAGCTGTGGCAGTAACATGGTTTTAAATAGCTGTGGCAGTAACAAGGTTTTAAATAGCTGTGGCAGTAACATGGTTTTAAATAGCTGTGGCAGTAACATGGTTTTAAATAGCTGTGGCAGTAACATGGTTTTAAATAGCTGTGGCAGTAACAAGGTTTAAAATAGCTGTGGCAGTAACAAGGTTTAAAATAGCTGTGGCAGTAACATGGGTTTAAATAGCTGTGGCAGTAACATGGGTTTAAATAGCTGTGGCAGTAACAAGGTTTTAAATAGCTGTGGCATTAACAAGGTTTTAAATAGCTGTGGCAGTAAGAGGGTTTTCAGTAGCTGTGGCAGTAACATGGTTTTAAGTCGCTGTGTCAGTAACAAGGTTTTAAATAGCTGTGTCACTAACATGGTTTTAAATAGCTGTGGCACTAATATGGTTTTAAATAGCTGTGGCACTAACAGGGATTTAAATAGCTGTTTCAGTAATAAGGTGTAGCTTTGTCAGTAACAGGGTTTTAAATAGCTGAGTCAGTAACAAGGTTAAGTAGCTGTGTCAGTAACAAGGTTTTAAATAGCTGTGTCAGTAATAAGATGTCAAGTAGCTGTGGCACTAACATGGTTTAAAATAGCTGTGTCAGTAACAAGGTTTGAAATAGCTGTGGCAGTAACATGGTTTTAAATAGCTGTGGCACTAACATGGTTTTAAAAAGCTGTGGCAGTAACAAGGTTTTAAATAGCTGTGGCAGTAACAAGGTTTTAAATACCTGTGGCAGTAACAAGGTTTTAAATAGCAGTGTTAGTAACACGGTTTTAAATAGCTGTGGCAGTAAGAGGGTTTTCAGTAGCTGTGGCAGTAACAGGGTTTTAAGTCGCTGTGTCAGTTACAAGGTTTTAAATAGCTGTGGCAGTAACATGGTTTTAAATGGCTGTGTCACTAACATGGTTTTAAATACCTGTGGCAGTAACATGGTTTTAAGTCGCTGTGTCAGTAACAAGGTTTTAAATAGCTGTGTCAGTAACAAGGTTTTAAATAGCTGTGGCAGTAACATGGTTTTAAATAGCTGCGTCAGTAACATGGTTTTAAATAGCTGTGGCACTAACATGGTTTTAAATAGCTGTGGCAGTAAGAGGGTTTTCAGTAGCTATGGCAGTAACAGGGTTTTAAGTCGCTGTGTCAGTAACACGGTTTTAAATAGCTGTGTAACTAACATGGTTTTAAATAGCTGTGGCAGTAACATGGTTTTAAACAGCTGTGGCAGTAACAAGGTTTAAATAGCTGTGGCAGTAACATGGTTTTAAATAGCTGTGTCAGTAACAAGGTTTTAAATAGCTGTGGCAGTAACATGGTTTGAAATAGCTGTGGCAGTAACATGGTTTTAAATAGCTGTGGCACTAACATGGTTTTAAAAAGCTGTGGCAGTAACAAGGTTTTAAATAGCTGTGTCAGTAACACGGTTTTAAATAGCTGTGTCAGTAACATGGTTTTAAATAGCTGTGGTACTAACATGGTTTTAAAAAAATGTGGCAGTAACAAGGTTTTAAATAGCTGTGTCAGTAACACGGTTTAAAATAGCTGTGTCAGTAACACGGTTTTAAATAGCTGTGTCAGTAACACGGTTTTAAATAGCTGTGTCAGTAACACGGTTTTAAATAGCTGTGGCAGTAACAAGGTATTAAATAGCAGTGGCACTAACATGGTTTTAAATAGCTGTGGCAGTAACAAGGTTTAAAATAGCTGTGGCAGTAACATGGGTTTAAATAGCTGTGGCAGTAACAAGGTTTTAAATAGCTGTGGCAGTAACAAGGTTTGAAATAGCTGTAGCAGTAACAAGGTTTTAAATAGCTGTGGCAGTAACAAGGTTTTAAATAGCTGTGGCAGTAACAAGGTTTTAAATAGGTGTGGCAGTAAGAGGGTTTTCAGTAGCTATGGCAGTAACAGGGTTTTAAGTCGCTGTGTCAGTAACACGGTTTTAAATAGCTGTGTAACTAACATGGTTTTAAATAGCTGTGGCAGTAACATGGTTTTAAACAGCTGTGGCAGTAACAAGGTTTAAATAGCTGTGGCAGTAACATGGGTTTAAATAGCTGTGTCAGTAACAAGGTTTTAAATAGCTGTGGCAGTAACATGGTTTGAAATAGCTGTGGCAGTAACATGGTTTTAAATAGCTGTGGCACTAACATGGTTTTAAAAAGCTGTGGCAGTAACAAGGTTTTAAATAGCTGTGTCAGTAACACGGTTTTAAATAGCTGTGTCAGTAACACGGTTTTAAATAGCTGTGTCAGTAACACGGTTTTAAATAGCTGTGGCAGTAACAAGGTTTTAAATAGCTGTGGCAGTAACATGGTTTAAAATAGCTGTGGCAGTAACAAGGTTTAAAATAGCTGTGGCAGTAACATGGTTTTAAATAGCTGTGGCAGTAACAAGGTTTTAAATAGCTGTGGCAGTAAGAGGGTTTTAAATAGCTGTGGCAGTAACAAGGTTTTAAATAGCTGTGGCAGTAACAAGGTTTTCAGTAGCTATTGCAGTAACAGGGTTTTAAGTCGCTGTGTCAGTAACAAGGTTTTAAATAGCTGTGGCACTAACATGGTTTTAAATAGCTGTGTCAGTAACAAGGTTTTAAATAGCTGTGTCAGTAATAAGATGTTAAGTAGCTGTGGCACTAACATGGTTTTAAATAGCAGTGGCAGTAACATGGGTTTAAATAGCTGTGTCAGTAACACGGTTTTAAATAGCTGTGTCAGTAAAACGGTTTTAAATAGCTGTGGCAGTAACAAGGTTTTAAATAGCTGTGTCAGTAACACGGTTTTAAATAGCTGTGGCATTAACATGGTTTTAAATAGCTGTGGCAGTAACAAGGTTTTAAATAGCTGTGGCAGTAACATGGGTTTAAATAGCTGTGGCAGTAACATGGGTTTAAATAGCTGTGGCAGTAACATGGGTTTAAATAGCTGTGGCAGTAACATGGTTTTAAATAGCTGTGGCAGTAACAAGGTTTTAAATAGCTGTGGCAGTAACATGGTTTTAAATAGCTGTGGCAGTAACATGGTTTTAAATAGCTGTGGCAGTAACATGGTTTTAAATAGCTGTGGCAGTAACAAGGTTTAAAATAGCTGTGGCAGTAACAAGGTTTAAAATAGCTGTGGCAGTAACATGGGTTTAAATAGCTGTGGCAGTAACATGGGTTTAAATAGCTGTGGCAGTAACAAGGTTTTAAATAGCTGTGGCAGTAAGAGGGTTTTCAGTAGCTGTGGCAGTAACAGGGTTTTAAGTCGCTGTGTCAGTTACAAGGTTTTAAATAGCTGTGGCAGTAACATGGTTTTAAATGGCTGTGTCACTAACATGGTTTTAAATAGCTGTGGCAGTAACATGGTTTTAAGTCGCTGTGTCAGTAACAAGGTTT
Source organism: Oncorhynchus mykiss (assembly GCF_013265735.2). Lineage (NCBI taxonomy): Eukaryota > Metazoa > Chordata > Actinopteri > Salmoniformes > Salmonidae > Oncorhynchus > Oncorhynchus mykiss. Next base: position 81,389,194 of record NC_048569.1, read on the forward strand.
TAAATAGCTGTGGCAGTAACAAGGTTTTAAATAGCTGTGGCAGTAACATGGTTTTAAATAGCTGTGTCAGTAACATGGTTTTAAATAGCTGTGGCACTAACATGGTTTTAAATAGCTGTGGCAGTAACATGGTTTTAAATAGCTGTGGCAGTAACAAGGTTTTAAATAGCTGTGGCAGTAACATGGTTTGAAATAGCTGTGGCAGTAACAAGGTTTTAAATAGCTGTGGCAGTAACAATGTTTTAAATAGCTGTGGCAGTAACAAGGTTTTAAATAGCTGTGGCAGTAACATGGTTTGAAATAGCTGTGGCAGTAACAAGGTTTTAAATAGCTGTGGCAGTAACATGGTTTGAAATAGCTGTGGCAGTAACAAGGTTTAAATAGCTGTGGCAGTAACATGGGTTTAAATAGCTGTGTCAGTAACACGGTTTTAAATAGCTGTGGCAGTAACAAGGTTTTAAATAGCTGTGGCAGTAACAAGGTTTTAAATAGCTGTGGCAGTAACAAGGTTTTAAATAGCTGTGGCAGTAACAAGGTTTTAAATAGCTGTGGCAGTAACAAGGTTTTAAATAGCTGTGTCAGTAACACGGTTTTAAATAGCTGTGGCAGTAACATGGTTTGAAATAGCTGTGGCAGTAACAATGTTTTAAATAGCTGTGGCAGTAACATGGTTTTAAATAGCTGTGTCAGTAACATGGTTTTAAATAGCTGTGGCAGTAACATGGGTTTTAAATAGCTGTGGCAGTAACAGCATTAACAAGGTTTTAAATAGCTGTGGCAGTAAGAGGGTTTTCAGTAGCTATGGCAGTAACAAGGTTTTAAATAGCTGTGTAACTAACATGGTTTTAAATAGCTGTGGCAGTAACATGGTTTTAAATAGCTGCGTCAGTAACAAGGTTAAGTAGCTGTGTCAGTAACAAGGTTTTAAATAGCTGTTTCAGTAATAAGGTGTTAAGTAGCTTTGTCAGTAACAGCGTTTTAAATAGCTGTGGCACTAACAGGGTTTTCAGTAGCTGTGGTAGAAACAAGGTTTTAAGTAGCTGTGTCAGTAACAAGGTGTTAAGTAGCTGTGTCAGTAACAAGGTGTTAAGTAGCTGCGTCAGTAATAGGGTTTTAAATAGCTGTGGCAGTAACAGGGTTTTATACATACAATATGTATTTACCATCCTTTAGGGGGACAAGGGATCAATCTGCATATGATGTAAGCGTCACAAAACCATCCAAAATATCCACTCCCAGAATTATTACACAACACACACACCACCCTTTGCAACTGGATTCTGGACTTCATGACGGGCAGACCACAGAAGAGCCAAACTGACTCTTAACACAGGGGTGTGTCCTCAGCCCTCTGCTGCACTCCCTGTGTCCGCCACCCTCTGCTGCACTCCCTGTGTCCTCCGCCCTCTGCTGCACTCCCTGTGTCCTCAGCCCTCTGCTGCACTCAATGTGTCCTCAGCATTCTGCTGCACTCCCTGTGTCCTCAGCCCTCTGCTGCACTCCCTGTGTCCTCCGCCCTCTGCTGCACTCCCTGTGTCCTCAGCCCTCTGCTGCACTCAATGTGTCCTCAGCATTCTGCTGCACTCCCTGTGTCCTCCACCCTCTGCTGCACTCCCTGTGTCCTCAGCCCTCTGCTGCACTCCCTGTGTCCTCAGCCCTCTGCTGCACTCCCTGTGTCCTCAGCCCTCTGCTGCACTCCCTGTGTCCTCAGCCCTCTGCTGCACTCCCTGTGTCCTCCACCCTCTGCTGCACTCCCTGTGTCCTCAGCCCTCTGCTGCACTCACTGTTCACCCACAACTGTGTGGCTTTGCAAGACACCAACTCCATCATTAAGTTAGCTGACGACACCACGGTAGTAGGCCTGATAACCAACAACGACGATTCAGCCTATAGGGAGGAGATAAGTGAACTGGCATTGTGGTGCCAGGACAACAACCTCTCCCTCTACGTCAGCAAAACAAAATGCTCCAATCCACATCAACGGGACTGCAGTAGAGAGAATCAGCAGTTTTAATGTTCCTTGGCGTCCACATCACCGAGGACTTGACATGGACCAAAAACACCATCGGAAGAATCCTGGCCGGTTGCATCACAGCCTGGTATGGGAATTGCTCCACGACCGCACGGCCCTCCAGCAAGTGGAAAAGACGTCCCAGTACATCACTGGGGCTGTGTTCCAACCCATCCAGGACATCTATTTGAAACGGTGCCTGAGGAAGTCCTGCAGCATCATCAAGGACCCCACACACCCCAGCCACGTGCTGTTCACTCCCTTACAGTCTGGCAGATGGTATCCGAGCATACCAACAGTCTCGAGAACAACAGTCTCGAGAAAGATTCTATCTACATGTCATAGGACTGCTGAACACTTGAACTGGACTGATCACTCATGCACACACCCATACTGTCCTAGCCGAGTAGACGTTATATAAAGGATCCCAAGTTGGGTAAAAACACATCTGAAGTGGGGACTGTGTCATCCATCTCGCCATGTCATTAACACCTAAACTTACAGTACCAGTCAAAAGTGTGGACACACCTACTCATTCAAGGGTTTTTCTTTATTTTAACTGTTTTCTACATTGTAGAATAATAGTGAAGACATCAAAACTACGAAATAACACATATGGAATCATGTAGTAACCAAAAAAGTGTTCAACAAATATATTTTTATATATTTTTATATATTTAATGTATATTTGAGATTCTTCAAAGAAGCCTCGATGACAGCTTTTCACACTCTTGGCATTCTCTCAACCAGCTTCATGAGGAATGCTTTTCCAACAGTCTTGAAGGAGTTCCCACATATGCTGAGTGCTTGTTGGCTGCTTTTCCTTCACCCTGCGGTCCAACTTATCCCAAACCATCTCAATTGAGTTGAGGTAGGGTGATTGTGGAGACCAGGTCATCTGAGGCCAGGTCATCTCCATCACTCTCCTTCTTGGTTTCTTGGTCAAATAGCCTTTATACAGCCTGGAGGTGTAACGTGTATGCTAAGAATTGGGAAGCAAGTACAGGGAGTGGATTTAATAAATAACGGAACACGGAACAAAACAAGTAACTCGAGTAGCGTACAGACATGAAACACAGAAACAGAATCAATAATGAGCTGTTTTACCAAACAGGGCTGTCTTCTGCATACCACTCCTACCTTGTCACAACATTGATTGTCTCATGCGCATGAAGAAGGAAAGAAATTTCACAAATAAAATTAACAAAGCACACCTGTTAATTGAAATGCATTCCAGGTGACTACCTCATGAAGCTGGAGAGAATGCCAAGAGTGTGCAAAGCTGTCATCAAGGCAAAGGGTGGCTATTTAGTAAAATCTCAAATATAATATATATGTTTCGATTTGTGTAACACTTTATTGTGTTATTTCATAGTTTTGATGTCTTCACTATTATTCTACAATGTTGAAAACAGTAGAAATAAATAAAAACCCTTGAATGAGTAGGTGTGTCCAAACATTTGACTGGTACTGTACATAAAAGGCTCCTAAACATAGTCTGTAATTTTTCATCAGATAAGAAGGCTCAGAGGGAGATGTCTCTGAGGTGAATTCAGTTTATGAGTCATTCAAACCACCTGTCTGTATTGTGCTTATACGTTATGGTTCTGAAAAACATGAACTCATGGTGATACCACCGATATCAGTGACAGAAAAGTACTTTGCATCTGTTTGTTGATGAATTGATCTGAACATTAGAGCACAGTACACTCAGTACTCTGATATGACCACATTTTCTCAAGGGTTTAAGTCAGTTGCAGCATGGTTAGACACTTTTGCCTATGCTTCAGTTGTATTTTCATAATTTTTCCAACAGTCTTGAAGTCCTCCTGGGTAATTTCCTGTAACTTCCTAATGACACAGTGCTATGATAGACATCAGAGGGATCCAAAATGGCTGGTGGTGTGAGTGTTTTGGAATAGTTCTGGGAGGGAAACTTTTGGGTGGTTTTGTGACACCCGACAACGCCATACAACTACTGTTGCTGTGTAAACAGTTCCCAACACTTCATCAGCACTGTGTATGGGCGGCAGTTTATGTGGGTGTGACCCGATAAGGGCCTGTGTATAGAAACGCACACATCTATAGATGTATGGGGTTACAATGCACAGTTATTTGCAAACGCCGCTATGGTTCTCACAAAGGAGACTGAGCAGTATAGTATAACAGAGGGAAGGTTCCTGTAGAGATGAGTACATGTATAGGTTATGAGGACAGAGGAGGACAGGAGAACAGTAGAGACTTGAGCAAGAGCTGAACTGTAGGCTATACCACAGCAGGTCAATGGAGAATGGCTGTCATTCACACGTGTGATTCAACTAGACTTTTGAAACAGCCCTTTTTACACCACTCAGTGCCTGCTGTAGCAGTCACTGAACAAGACTTGGCCTGTATCTACGCAGCAAATCAGTAGCCATCGTGGCATGAGGAAACTATTCCATTTAGAATAGACTGTACGTGGCGAAGGGATTGGAGATCACGGTGGCTCTTTACATTAGACTCTATTAGTGTTGGGTGTGGCCAACCTGTCTGTTTCTCTGCTTTGTGAGGTTGACTAAGTGCTGACATTAACCTACATCTGATGACAGCTTTATGGGTGTTTAATGACAATTAAAACTTGGTGCATAAAGAGGGTGGAGCCCTCCCGTACCTCTGGGGGATGGCACGGCTTTAGATTAAGTGGTTACGTGATTAAATGTCCTATTGTATTTCAAATTGGTATACCTAATGTACGATAATGCAAAGGAATGCGAAATTAACAAATAATAGTGAGAGCTATTATAACTTCATTTTAAATCAGGTGGGGAGGAGTATTCAGTTTAGATTCTAACTGTTGTACACCCAGGCATGCACACTCAGACATTTCCCACTGATTTCTTATACTTTATCAGATTAATAGTTGGTGATTCAATTAGGTACAGTGTAATGTGTGTATACACTGAGTGTACAAAACTTTAAGGACACCTTCCTAATATTCAGTTTCACCCCCCTTTTGCCCTCACAACAGCCTCAATTGGTCAGGGCATGGACTCTACAAGGTGTCCACAGGGATGCTGGCCCATGCTGACTCCAATGCTTCCCACAGATGTATTTATGTTTTATTTGAACCTTTATTTAACTAGTCAGTTAAGAACAAATTCTTATTTACAATGACGGCCTACCCCGGCCAAACCCGGATGATGCTGGGCCAATTGTGCACCGCCCTATGGGACTCCCAATCACGACCGGATGTGATGCAGCCTGGATTCCAACCAGGTACTGCAGTGACACCTCTTGCACTGAGATGCAGTGTTTTAGAACAATGCGCCACTCGGGAGCCATAGTTAAGCCAAGTTGTCTGGATGTGCTTTGGGTGTTGGACCATTCTTGATACACATGGGAAACTGTTAAGCGTGAAAAACCCAGCAGCGTTGCAGTTCTTGGCCCAAACCGATGCACCTGACACCAACTACCATACCCCGTTCAAAGGCACTTTAATATTTTGTCTTACCCATAAACCCTCTGAATGGCACACATACACAATCCATGTCTCAATGGTCTCAAGGATTAAAAATACTTTTTTTTAGCTGTCTCCTCCCCTTCATCTACACTGACTGAAGTGGATTTAACAGGTGACATCAGTAACAGATCATACATAGCTTTATTCTGTATTCACCTGGTCAGTCTATGTCATGGAAAGAACAGGTGTCCTAAATGTTTTTTACAGTAACATAAGATTAAAGCCTCACTGTTTATTTCTATTTTTGTTAGTATTTATCTCGTCTGTTTCTAGGTGTGAACAGCACAGACAGGCCTCTCATTAAAACACCTGAGCTGTTTAAATTAGATAAAGACTGTCCATTACTCCGCAAGTCCCAAATGGCACCCTATTCCCTATGCAGTGCACTACTTTCGACCAGAGTCCCAAAGTAGTGTATTAGGGTGCCATTTGGAATGCAACCCAACACTAAGGTGTGTTCACATTTAAAACCAGCTCTATTTTAAATCCAAACAAAAGTCAACATGATCTGTGTAACACCTGGAATGATAAGCACTTCAAAACTGTACCCCATAAAAACTCTAGACAAAGAGCAGGGAAAATGACAACCTTATTACCATACAAACAATTCAGTTTCCTTCTCTCAGCCGGTGGATGATATCACCATTGACTGATCAGACCCTGCAGACATTATGTGTCTCTGCTCCCATACTTACTAACACCGTTTCTATTCTCCATGTTCAGTCTGTTCTCAAATGGATGTTTCACAGTTTACACAAACTGAAGAAATGTAGTGGTTACATTATAATAATGACTAAAACAAAGACACACACTTCGAGACAACGATTCAAAATGTTTAAAACAATATTATCAGTGTTGTCTTTGCACTGTTTATTATGTTCGATATGTTGAACTTCAAGTTGTGTGTTTTCTGTTTGGTAGTTGATGTTTCAACAGGAATAGACAACGGATTGTAATATCAGTAACCTTTGTGTGTGTATGGGTGTGTATTTAAATATTAGTAACCGTCGCTTGGATTATCACTATAATTGTGTCCAGTCATCACTCTGATTGACAGGCAGTTAGATTGATTAACGTTGAGGATTCCCCTGTCCTGTTCTAAACCAGACCTGTTTGACAGTTGGTTGAGGTGAGTAAGGGATGAGTCACCTGTACACACAAACACATACACCGGACACACTGTACACACTGTACACACACACACACACAGATTAGTGTCAGGAACGTGAGGAGGGGGTTCTTATCTTTGTGGGAAATCTCTCCTGTACATTCAAATACACATGTAACAGCTAGTTTTGAACACACTTGTCAATCTCAGTGAGAGTTCTGTTCTCTAACGATGACAGGGTGAGGCTGACCACAGAATGGACGTTGAGTCCGCCACCCCAATACAACCACACCAACCCCCTCTGGCTGTCATTCACAGATATACAGACAGTAGAATAGATTAATGAAATGATGGTATAGGGATAAGGAGGGGAAGTGAGAGAGTAACACACAACAGATAGTGGAGGGGAAGGGGGAGTTAAACACTGGTAGGGAGAAATGGGAAGAGAGAGAAAGAGAGAGAAAGAGAGAGAGAAAGAGAGAGAAAGAGAGAGAAAGAGAGAGAGAGAGAGAGAGTGAGTGTGTGTGTGTGCCTGTATGAGCATGTATGAGGCACTATATTGGAATGCTGGCCTCAGGCAGCCAGCAGCACTCAGCTTTAACTTCTATAAACAAACTAATAGCAGGAGACCGACGAGACCACACAGTCTCTCCTCCCAGAGAGAGAGAGAGGGAGAGAGAAAGAGAGAATGAAAGAGAAAGAGAAAGAACGAAAGAAGAAAGAGAGAGAAATCAAAGTACTCGAGGGAAACAGAAAGTTATACAGTATCTCCAATATCGAATGCCTAGTACCAAGAGGTCCTAGGGGTTGCGCCAAGGGGTAGGGTTAGGGAGTGAATTGGCTGCTACGTCCCACTCTGATGATGCATCTCAGGAGCCAGTATCATCCCTGTGTTTAAGGATAACTTCAGAACAGTTAACGGTCTCCTGAGGTGTCAGCCTTTCTCAGCCATATGTCTTTAAGCTGATCCGAGATCAGTGAGTTATGTCATGTTTTATGGGGCGTTTCTCAATAACTGATTCCATGTCAGATCCCAGCTCTTTGACGTGTCAGAATGATGCCTTTGTTTCCTCACCTTGATAACAATCCAACTGTCAGCTCATTATCGCTCTAAACAGGTTGGATGACATGTTCTGCTACATCTGAGAAACCTCCCCTCAACACACCGGTCTCGCGCCTGGCCGTTCTCTGGGTGGAGACTGAGCGATAATAAAACGAGCTGCAGCAGAGCTCTTCTATCAGTCAGTGTGTGTGTGTGTGGGGGGGGTATCAAAACAGTTGTGTATGTGTATGCAGGGATTGTAACCGTGTATGATTGATCTAATACTATACTGTATCTTCAGAGTGTTTACGTCTGCGTTTGTGAAGTTGTTGACAGAGTTAAATATACATACCAGGTAGAAGGGATCAAATGCTTGTGTGTGTGCTTTTCTTTAGCATATAAGTGTGTTTTCATTACCCCATACTCAGAGCTTTGTCTCTACATGTTCGGGCAATGTGTGGTGTGTGTGTGGGTGAGAGAGGGTGGGGGAGGATGTTGCAGCGGGTGCAGTGTGTGTGTGTGTGTGTGTGTGTGTGTGCCTGCATGCTTGCGTGTGTGTGTGCGCACACGTGTGGTTGCATGCATTTGTGTGTGTGTGTGTGTGTGTGTGTGTGTGCCAGTGGCTGCTGGCTGAACACTTGATGAATGTGGATTGAGGAAATTGTTACTCTGTAATGATGCTCTTATTGTTGTGCTTATGAAACATATTAACCAATGCAAATGCCTCAAATTACATTTCCTGCTCAACAGAACGAGGGGAGGGGGTAATGCAATTAAAAGTATAGAAGGGAAGGATTGACTTCTACTAAGCTATATGGAATTTATTTAAAAGGGTCATATTGATTTTGAATTTTAAGACCCCTTGAAAATGGTATTTGACCTTACTGCTATTAGCCTATACAAACACATTGAATAACAGATTCATTACATGGAACTACAGATACACTACTAGGCCAAAAGTATGTGGATTTGGCTATTTCATCCACACCCGTTGCTGACAGGTGTATAAAATCGAGCATACAGTCATGTAATCTCCATAGACAAACACTGGCAGTAGAATGGTCCATACTGAAGAGCTCAGTGACTTTCAACAGATGCCACTTTTCCAACAAGTCAGTTCATTGAATTTCTGCCCTGCTAGAGCTGCCCTGGTCAACTTTAAGTGCGGTTATTGTGAAGTGGAAATGTCTAGGAGCAACAACGGCTCAGAAGTAAAGTGGTAGGCCACACAAGCTCACAGAACAGGACCGCTGGGTGCTGAAGCGCGTCAAGATTGTCTGTCCTCGGTTGCAACCATCACTACATAGTTACAAACTGCCTCTGGAGGAAATGTCAGCACAATAACTGTTTGTCGGGAGCTTCATGAAATGGGTTTCCATGGCAGAGCAGCTGCACACAAGCCTAAGATCACCATGCGCAATGCCAATCATCGGCTGGAATGGTGTAAAGCTTGCCGCTATTAACTTTTTACTACTTTAATACGCATAAGTGAACTTGGCCCAATATTTTTTTTTTGGGGGGGGGGATCTATGTACAAAAAGTGAACATACCCTCAAATTAAAGCTGAAAGTCTGAACTTTAACCTCAGTCATTGTGTCATTTCCAATCCAAAGTGCTGGAGTACAGAGCCAAAACAACAAAAATGTGTCACTGTCCCAATACTTTTGGAGCTCATTGTAAAGTTACAGTAACACGCTCTCACAGTCTCACATCAGAATTAGACGTTCATCCATGTTTCTCAAATTTGTTCCAAACCTCAAATTATGAAGTGTTTGGATACTTCGCTGTGTCATTCCAATATTAAGTTCAGGCATTAACTCTGAATTCTTAAGGTTAGGTGTCAACTCAGAATGGTTAAGTTAACGGTTAATGTTTGGGATAGGCTTCAAAAAACATTATATCACTGGATTCGAACATGCAACCTTTGGCTCTTTGGAACCAGAGGCAGATGCTTACGCCCATCCACCATCCCCGCCTACAATGCCCTAGCAAAATAAAAGCCTACTTGATGGTAACAGCGCTCACTGTTTTGGTTCTTGTGGCCAGTTTCCACATCATCTCCCGACGTCCTGAGACATGGATGGACATCGAATACTGACTTGTATCCCGGGTGACCTGCCTGGTTGCAGAATGTTATCAACCTTCATACACCAACACAAAAGTTACGATTTCATTAAGGGCACAGTATAACCCCCTAAGGTCATTATAACCCCCTAATCGAATTAGCATAATACAACATCCTCATCAAAATCTATCAGTTTAAGCTAGAGACACTATATATACACAAAAGTACGTGGACACCCCTTCAAATGAATGGATTCGGCTATATCAGCCACACCCGTTGCTAACAGGTGTATCAAATTTAGCACACAGCCAGGCAATCTCCATAGACAAACATTGACAGTAGAATGACCATACCGAAGAACTCAGTGACTTTCAACATGGCACCATCAAAGGATGCCACCTTTCCATTGGCATATTCATAGCACGCAATGACTACATCAAGCTTGTGATGTATTGACTTGTTTTGGTTGTGTTTCAGATTATTTTGTGCACAATAGAAATGAATGGTAAATAATGTATTGTGGAGTCACTTTTATTGTAATTAAGAATAGAATGTTCCTAAACCCTTCTACATGAATGTGGATACTACCATGATTACAGATAATCCTGAATGAATCGTGAATAATGATGAGTGAGAAAGTTAGACCCATATATATCATACCCCAAGACATGCTAACCTCTCACCATTACAATAAGAGGCGGAGTTAGCATGACTTGGGGGAATGATATTTGTGCATCTGTAACTTCCTCACTCATCATTATTCACAATTCTTTCAGGACTATCCGTAATTATGGTAGCATCCACATGAATGCATTTACCATTCATTTCTATTGGGCACAAAATAATCTGAAACACAACTAAAACAAACAGCAAATGTATCCAACAGTCTGTAGAGTCACAAGCTTGATGTAATCATTGTGTGCTAGGAATATGGGACCAAATACTAAACGTCTGACTACTTTAATACACATAAGTGAATTTCCCTAAAATGGGGGACTATGAAACAAAAAGTGCTGTAATTTCTAAATGGTTCACCCGAAATGAATGAAAATACACTTCAACCTCATAGTTATGGTTTAATTTAGAATCCAAAGTGCTGGAGTACAGAGCCACAACAACAACAATACTTTTGGAGCTCACTGCATCTGTCATTCTTTCAGTATGAGTGTGTGTCTGTGCATGTGATTGTGTGTGTATATGTATGTATGAGTGTGTGTGTGTGTATATGTATGTATGAGTGTGTGTGTGTGTATGAGTGTGTAAGAATAAGTGTGTGTGTATATAAGTGTGTGCATGAGTGTTATGAGAGTTGATAGTGTGTTAGATTGGCTCAGTTATTCCCAGGATAGGAGATCAGCTTCAGATTATCTGTCTGATTTGTCCGTTGGACCGTTTTATATTACAAAGACATCATTTGCATCCTCCCACTGTTTCTAATAGTGTGTTCTGATCAGACTTTCAGTCTAAGGACATGGTCACCTGCCACACACGCACACACACACCTGCAGCCAGAGGGTCAATGTCAAACACATGAAAATGCCCTACCCCTGCACCCCCCCACACACACAAACTTGCTTTGTTCTATTGCTCTATTGTATATGAGACTATTGTTTCATCCCGTCATGTGTGTTCCGTATGTCTCTGTTCTTACCACTGAAAAAGCTCCATAGCTTTGAAGTGCTCCAGCCCAGCCTAGGGCTCGAACTGTGGATGGAGAGAGTGGCAGAGAAAGGAGAGAAAAACTGCAAGAGAGGAAGGAGGAAGAGACTTATCAACCAGTGTTCCCATAAAAGCCAGTCACGCTGCCAGACTGGGAGCCAGAGGGCTGCTGCCCTGAGAGCATTGAACAGCCGGGGGGAACACACACAAGGAACCCACACCTGGAACACAATTTATATTGAGATTTCCCCTATTGTTCCTGCCCTATTCCATCCAGGAAATTGATATTAGAGGATATGAGGCATTCATAAAGCCAGGGTTGGGTAGGTTACGTTCTAAAATGTAATCAGTTACTAGTTACCTATCCAAAATTGTAATCAGTAACATAATGTTTGGATTATCCAAACTCACTTTTAGATGGCTTCACTTTTAGATGACTTCCCCCTTAAGAGGCATTAGAATAAACATGTATGTTTGAATGGCATCTATTGCAGGATAAATCAATGTTAAAGTTTACATTGCTGGCCATATATGGATGTTAAATTTTACTTTATGGGTTGGTTATGTAGGCTACTTCTAACCCATCGGTTTTTACTACATATAATAACACGATTAAACTTTAACTTTACATTAAAAACCAAAGTCTATCAGAATTCCAGTCATTCCAATACATGTTATACCCGTTGATCTTTAAGAATAGGACTTGGAAATATTGAAGTATAGACTAGCCAAATTGTTTTACCTGAGCATAACCCCAAAATAAATGTGGCTTGTCACCCAAAACCCTGACAAACTTTTACGGATGCACAATTGAGAGCATCCTGTCAGGCTGTATCACAACCGGGTACAGCAAATGCACCACCCTCAACCGCAAGGCTCTCCAGAGGGTGGTGCGGTCTACACAATGCATCACCGGGGGCAAACTACCTAACCTTCAGGACACCTACAGTCATGGCCAAAAGTTTTGAGATTGACACAAATATTTATTTTCACAAAGTCTGCTGCCTCAGATTGTATGATGGCAATTTGCATATACTCCAGAATGTTATGAAGAGTGAGTGATCAGATGAATTGCAATTAATTGAAAAGTCCCTCTTTGTCATGCAAATGAACTGAATCCCCAAAAAACATTTCCACTGCATTTCAGCCCTGCCACAAAAGCTGACATCATGTCAGTGATTCTCTCGTTAACACAGGTGTAAGTGTTGACGAGGACAAGGCTGGAGATCACTCTGTCATGCTGATTGAGTTCGAATAACAGACTGGAAGCTTCAAAAGGAGGGTGACGCTTGGAATCATTTTTCTTCCTCTGCCAACCATGGTTACCTACAAGGAAACACGTGCCATCATCATTGCTTTGCTCAAAAAGGGCATCACAGGCAAGGATATTAGTGCCAGTAAGATTGCACCTAAATCAACCATTTATCGGATCATCAAGAACTTCAAGGAGAGAGGTTCAATTGTTGTGAAGAAGGCTTCAGGGCGCCCAAGAAAGTCCAGCAAGCGCCAGGACCGTCTCCTAAAGTTGATTCAGCTGCGGGATCGGGGCAGCACCAGTGCAGAGCTTGCTCAGGAATGGCAGCAGGCATGTGTAAGTGCATCTGCACACACAGTGAGGCAAAGACTTTTGGAGGATGGCTTGGTGTCAAGAAGGGCAGCAAAGAAGCCACTTCTCTCCAGGAAAAACATCAGGGACAGACAGATATTCTGCAAAAGGTACAGGGATTGGACTGCTGAGGACTGGGGTCAAGTCATTTTCTCTGATGAATCTCCTTTCTGATTGTTTGGGGCATCCGGAAAAAAACTTGTCCAGAGAAGACAAGGTGAGCGCTACCATCAGTCCTGTGTCATGCCAACAATAGAGCATCCTGAGACCATTCATGTGTGGGGTTGCTTCTCAGCCAAGGGAGTGGGCTCACTCACAATTCTGCCAAAGAACACAGCCATGAATAAAGAATGGTACCAACACATCCTTCGACAGCAACTTCTCCCAGCCATCCAGGAACAGTTTGGTGACGAACAGTGCCTTTTCCAGCATGATAGAGCACCTTGCCATAAGGCAAAAGTGATAATTAAGTGGCTCGGGGAACAAAACATTGATATTTTGGGTCCATGGCCAGGAAACTCCCCAGACCTTAATCCCATTGAGAACTTGTGGTCAATCCTCAAGAGGCGGGTGGACAAACAAAAACCCACAAATTCGGACAAACTCCAAGCATTGATTATGCAAGAATGGGCTGCCATCCGTCAGGATGTCGCCCAGAAGTTAACTGACAGCATGCCAGGGCGGATTGCGGAGGTCTTGAAAAAAAAGGGTCAACACTGCAAATATTGACTCTTTGCATCTGTCACACCCTGGCCTTATTATTCTGTGGTTTCTTTATTATTGTGGTTAGGCGAGGGTGTGACATGGGTGATTATGTGTTTGTCTTGTCTAGGGGTTTTGTAGATTGATGGGGTTGTGTTCAGTGTAGTATTCTAGGTAAGTCTATGGTTGCCTAGAGTGGTTCTCAATCAGAGGCAGGTCTTTATCGTTGTCTCTGATTGGGAACCATATTTAGGCAGCCATATTCTTTGGGTATTTCGTGGGTGATTGTTTCCTGTCTCTGTGTTTTTTTCCACGTTTTCTTATTTTTGTATATGTATATTGTTCACGTTATCATCTTTATTAAAGCTGTTCAACCATAACCACGCTGCATTTTGGTCCTCCTCTCCTTCCCAGAAAGAAAACCGTAACAGCATCAACTTCATGTAATTGTCAATAAAAGCCTTTGACACGTATGAAATGCTTGTATTTATACGTATTCCATCTGACAAAAATATCTAAAGACAATGAAGCAGCAAACTTTGTGGAAATTAATATTTGTGTCATTCTCAAAACTTTTGGCCATGACTGTACAGCACCCGGTGTCACAGGAAGGCCAAAAAGATCATCAAGGACAACAACCACCCAAGCCACTGCTTGGTCCAGATGGCGAGGTCAATACAGGTGCATCAAAGCTGGGACCGAGCGACTGAAAAACTAGCTCAGAGGCTACTGCCTACATTGAGACCCAATCACTGCCACTTTAATAAATGGATCACAAGTCACTTTAAACAATGACACTTTAATAGTGTTTAGATATCTTACATTACTAATCAAATGTATATAGTGTATTTTATACCATCTACTGCACCTTGCCTATGCCGATCGGCCATCGCTCATCCATACATATTCTCATCCACCCCTTTAAGATGTGTGTGTATTAGGTAGTTGTTGGGAAATTGTTAGATATTACTGCACTGTTGAAACTAGAAGTACAAGCATTTCGCTACACTCGCATTAACCTCTGCTAACCATGGGTACGTGACCAATAAAAATGTATTGATTTGAAACTAACAACTTATTAGCCAGCCCTACTCTGTTGTTTATGATTTTGTTGTCATGGAGGACTGATTGGGCTCATTGAGTTGAGTTGAAAAATAAATGCTGCGCTCATGGAATGGCATGCTTAGAGCACTACTGAAAAGTGTTATTTACATGTGAAAAAGGAATGCCATATGCTGCATTTGCTACAGGCCTATTGTTTACCTTTTTGTTGGTGACACTTTGATATGCTAATAATATGCAGCTGTTTAAAGGGAAAATCTAAAGATGAAACAATAACAAAACGGTCGCACCCGCCTCTGTTTTGGTAAAAAGCTGAGGGATGGGCCTGGAGAAATGTAACTACTCTTAAGATTAATGAACAGAGCAATGGATGCAAGGATTGACCATCCAGGATATCAAAATTAATAGTTTTAACCAGGTTATGAGGCTATGCCGTGTCTGTTTACATTTACAATGTTTACAAACATTGGAGAAATACAAGCTTATATTTTG
Organism: Oncorhynchus mykiss; assembly: GCF_013265735.2. NCBI lineage: Eukaryota > Metazoa > Chordata > Actinopteri > Salmoniformes > Salmonidae > Oncorhynchus > Oncorhynchus mykiss. Next base: position 81,404,440 of record NC_048569.1, read on the forward strand.
GGTTCTCATGGACAGAGGACAGTTGAACTACGCTCATGAGTCATTTATGTCATATTCTTTGAGAATCAATGAATGAATATATATATATATATTTAATAGTTTTGATGTCTTCACTATCATTCTACAATGTAGAAAATAGTAAGAATAAAGAAAAACCCTTGAATGAGTAGGTGTCGAAACTTTTGACTGGTACTGTATATTTACAAAAAATATATATATGGGGGATTGGAAATGATGCAAATAAGTACATTGATGGAAGCCACAATCTACCTGCAGTATAAAGCTGATCTACCCCCTAAAAAAACACACATGCATGCATGCGCGCCCGCCCCCACACACACACACACACACACACACACACACTGAGGAAGGCTTCAGGGTTTGGACCGTGCCTCTGACAGGTCGTGGGTGGATCAAGGTTCAGATTTAAATATTACACACACTGGACCACAGAGGAACACAAAAAGAGAGGGGGAGGGATGGACAGATAAAGAGAAAGGAGGTAGACAGAGTGTTGATAGAGCCCATCAGGATTTATATTAGCAGGAAAAAAGGGGTGATTTACACAAACGCGTGGGCGAAGAAGGGATCAGAGTTTGGCAGAGCAGAGGAGGGAGATGAAACTAACAGATTATCCATGGAGTGTGTGAGGAAACAAAAGAGCTACATTTTGATACTGAACAACATTGTGAGAAAGAAATGTTCTTCTCTCTCTCCTTCCATCACTCTTTCTTTTTCTTCTTTCTCAGTCTCAAACCGCTCTCATCTTCTCTCCCTTTCCCTCTGTCCCCTTGCTCTCTCGGTCTTCTCGCTCTCTCATTCATATAGGCGAGGGAAGCAGGATGTCTTTCATCCAGCCCAGTTTAAGGATCAAAGCTTGAGGCTACTTGCTGAATCTGACCTCAATTTGCACCTCTGTGTGCCACACACACACACACACACACACAGTCCCTTCCTGTTTGACACACTACCTCATCTCCCTAATATGATGGTCTTCCTCTGGCCCCCTGCCCTGACACCCTCTACCCTATTAACCCCCCGTCTAGCCTCTCAGTGCAGGTGGATGATGAAGAGATCCCCTCCTTAACCCCTGAAAATCTAGAGATTCCATAGCACACACACACACACACGTACATATGCACCCCCCCACCCCAAAATGCACTTCAAACACTTGAAGACCATTGTGTAAGTCCCTGCCCAAACTCCCTCTTCCCATAGAGAAAGCAGTATAGTTATACCCCCCACCCACTCCACCCCCCAGATTCTAGCTAGTGTTTATTGAAAAACTCCCTGACAATAGCAGCATTACCCTGTTCTCTACTTCAAAGAATGCTCTGTGTTTGGCTTCCTCTCCCTGTCCTCTGTGACAGTGTTAACATACTCATACTCCTCATACTCCCGACCCACACATGTATACAAATACATACACATTCACAGCTCAACATACTCTACATATTTTTGTAGACCGTAACACAACTGAACACAAATACATTTTATACAATTCTCAAAAACACAGCCACACACACACATATGGGACATGTTCCATTCGTTCATTCAAAACCAATTTCACAACCAGATTCTGAGACACTGTCTTTTGTTAATTGTTTACATTGTTTGCCTGCAATACAATTTGATTTGATTATATATAGGTCAGAGGACCAAGATCAAGATATACATGAAATAACATTATTGTAATGTAGGCCACTAAATACAGTGTGTATGACATGACCTCATGTCACATGTCTTGGCTTCCATGGTATTGCATGTCTGTGTCTGTGTCAAAAGTTGTGTTGTACTGTAAACAATGGATAAAGACGGTAGAGTCTGCTGCAGTCACCAAGGAACTGAAAAAGTAAGGGTTTGGAGGGTATCAAGGTGACAACGTGTAATATAGCACCCTCATGATCTCATTACCTTCCTTTATCTCTTACTTTTCTCTACTTCTCCATAACCCCTTTCTATTTCGGTCCTCCTTTCCTCTAACCCTGAGGTAACCACGTGTACTGCTGTATCCACTCATCCAGTCATTTCAAAATGATGTTCTGATGCGCCCCCTTCTGGCCAGTACCATAACACATCAGCCTGTGTATCAAATCAAATTGGATTGGTTGCATACTCATAATATTTAGCAGACGTTATTAAGGGTGTAGCAAAATGCTTGTCTTGCTACCTCCAACAGTGCAGTAATATCTATCAACACACACAAAGTAAAAGAATGGAATTAAGAAATATAGAATTATTAGGACGAAAAATGTTGGAGTCCGGAGTATAAATATATACACGTGTGATGGGATGTATAGACATTATGGACAGTATGTGGATAGAATATGTAGTATATCTGTAGAATACGTAGGATAGAATAGTTTATATACAGCAATAGTTGAATAGGATGGCCTTGACTAGAATACAGTATTATACTGAGTAAAACAGAATGTAAACATCATTAAAGTGATCAGTGTTCCGTTATTAAAGTGACCAGTGTTCCGTTATTAAAGTGACCAGTATTCCATGTCTATGTGACAGTGACTAATTTCAGGGCAAGTCTTTTTAACAGTCTGATGGCCATGAGATAGATGTTTTTTCGATGTCTCGGACCTCGCCTTCTGGATGATGGCATGGCGAACTGGCCGTGGCTCGGATGGTTGATGTCCTTGATAGTCTTTTTGACCTTCCTGTGACATTGGGTGCTGTAGGTGTCCTGCAGGGCAGACAGTGTGCCCCCGGTGATAAATTGGGCAAACCACACCACCCTCTGGAAAGCGCTGCGGTTGCAGAAGGTGCAGTTGCCATACCAGGAGGTGATGCACCATTGACAGGATCCTGTAGGGCTGTATCTTTAAAAGTTTGTGAGTGTCTTAGGGGTAGTACAGGGGGAGCAGAGCATGAATAATTTAAGGGGCCGCTGTGTTGAGGTTCAGTATAGTGAAGGAGTTGTTTACTATATTCACCACCTGGGGGCGGCCCGTCAGGTAGTCCAGGACCCAGTTGCAGAGAGCGGGGTTCAGATCCAGAGCCCCAAGCTTAATGATGAGCTTGGAGCGTACTATGGTGTTGAAGGCTGAGCTGTAGTCAATGAACAGCATTCTTACATAGGTATTCCTTTTGTCCAGATGGGATAGGCAGTGTGCAGTGCAACGGCATCATCCATGGATCTACTGGGGCGGTATGCAATTGCAGTGGGTCTAGTTGTGTCGGGTAAGGTGGAGGTGATATGATCCTTAACTAGCCTCTCAAAGCACTTCATGATGACAGAAGTGGGTGCTATGGGGCGATAGCCATTTAATGAAAAGGGGATACCTAGTCAGCTGTACAACTGAATGCCTTCATCTGAAATGTGTCTCCCACATTTAACCCAACCCCTCTGAATCAGAGAGGTGTCTGGGGCTGGCTTAAATCAACATCCACAGCACCCAGGGAACAGTGAGTTAACTGCCTTGCTCAGGGGCAGAACAACAGATTTGTACCTTGTCAGCTCGGGAATCCGATCCAGCAACCTTTCGGTTACTGGCCTACCGCTCTTACCACTAGGCTACCATTTAGTTCAGTTACCTTTGCTTTCTTGGGTACAGGAACAATGGTGGACATCTTGAAGCAAGTGGGAACCGCAGACTGGGATAAGGAGAGATTGAATATGTCCATAAACACTCCAGCCAGCTGGTCTGCACAAGCTCTGAGGATGCAGCGAGGGTTAACATGCTTAAATGTCTTACTTGCGTCGGCCACGAAGAAAACGAGAGCCCACAGTCCTAGGGAGCGGCCCGCGTCGGTGACACTATCAAACGCACTTAAGCAGTAGATGGTCCGGATTCTTCCCTCCTGGATCTAGGACAGCATCCAGACCACCCGCTCTGCTCCTTTTCATGCAGCTTTCAACTCCTCCTACATGTTAAACTGTGGTCCTGTGTGGCTCAGTTGGTAGAGCATGGAGCTTGCAACGCCAGGTTTGTGGGTTTGATTCCCACGGGGGACCAGTCAAGTCACTCTGGATAAGAGTGCCTGCTAAATTACTAAAATGTTAATGTACACTAAAGGTTTCATTTGTTTGTTCTTAACTGACTTGCCTGGTTAAATAAAGGTAAAATAAAATAAAAAAATGTGTTTGTCATAAGTTTGGACACACCTACTCATTCAAGGGTTTTTCTTTATTTTACTATTTATTACATTGCAGAATAATAGTGAAGACATCAAAACTATGAAATAACACATATGGAATCATGTAGTAACCAAAAATAGTTAAACAAATGAAAATATTATATTTTTGAGATTCTTCAAAGTGGAAGTCTTCAAATTAAAGGGGGACCACCTTTTATGTATTAATCAGAACAGGGTGTTTCACAGAGGAGAAAGAGAGGATGTTTCCTCTTTCTTTCGTTTGCTTTCTTCCGGAACGGTAGTTTATATCAGAAGAAGACGGAGCATTCCATTGACAATACAAGGTTCACAAAAAAAAAAAAAACAATGATGTTTATTTTTAACCCTTTGCCTTGATGACAGGTTTGCAAACTTTTGACTGGTTCTGTATACAGAAGTCCAGTTAATAGTCATTAAGATCATTATGGTTGATGATGTGTGTCTGGTTGAATCCTATAGGAAATTACCATTGAAGCTTCCCCAATCCCAAACTGTAGCTTTAAACCTTTTAGTGTAATCTAGGGGATGGAAACGATGGGGTGTGGTTACAGTATTAGTGGTCACCACATTTAAGACCATCTCTTCAGCGCAGTCAGTCCAGTTATCGGCTCCCTTCCTCTGCTCCTCTCCCTTCCTCTGCTCCTCTCCCTTCCTCTGCTCCGACTCATCCATAACACTACACTGTGCAACTTTTTCTGTTCAAGTTCATGAAAGTATGAAGCATTTGGGTTTCATGTCTTTATAGTGTTGTGTGCTCATATTAAATGGACATTCTTGGATTACTACGTCGTAACACCCAGGATATTATTAGCATTCACAATGACGGATACAGATAGTAAAGACAATAGTGCCAACCATGTCTGATGATCTGACCCCATAATGTGTCCTCTTACACCCACCATCAACCCCATAGTGTCTCAGAGGCACGTTACCTCAGTCAATCCAATGACCTCACTCAGGGCCCAGCTGCGTCCTGCTGTCTCCCTGATTGCAGTCCGGGTTTCATCCTGGCATCGGCCCACCCAATAAACAAACATCAACCATGTAACAAGCTCCGCCTGTTGACAAACAACAAACAGCAGTTCACACACTCTGAGCTGTCACTATCCATTAGAGGGATACTGGCTGAAGGACCTGACCTATATTGCAGCAGGCAGGCGGCCATGTTGGGAAACGCTGGTCCCTAGGGAAAGGTACATTTTCTATTGACTGGCTTTTATGAGAATCAAATCAAATCCAATTTATTTATATAGCCCTTCGTACATCAGCTGATATCTCAAAGTGCTGTACAGAACCCAGCCTAAAACCCCAAACAGCAAGCAATGCAGGTGTAGAAGAACGGTGGCTAGGTAAAACTCCCTAGAAAGGCCAAAACCTAGGAAGAAACCTAGAGAGGAACCAGGCTATGAGGGGTGGCCAGTCCTCTTCTGGCTGTGCCGGGTGGAGATTATAACAGAACATGGCCAAGATGTTCAAATGTTCATAAATGATCAGCATGGTCAAATAATAATAATCACAGTAGTTGTCGAGGGTGCAGCAAGTCAGCACCTCAGGAGTAAATGTCAGTTGGCTTCTCATAGCCGATCATTAAGAGTATCTCTACCGCTCTTGCTGTCTCTCTAGAGTTGAAAACAGCAGATCTGGGATAGGTAGCACGTCCGGTGAACAAGTTAGGATTCCATAGCCGCAGGCAGAACAGTTGAAACTGGAGCAGCAGCACGGCCAGGTGGACTGGGGACAGCAAGGAGTCATCATGCCAGGTAGTCTTGAGGCATGGTCCTAGGGCTCAGGTCCTCCGAGAGAGAAAGAGAGAATTAGAGAGACCATACTTAAATTCACACAGGACACCGGATAAAACAGGAGAAATACTCTACAGATATAACAGACTGACCCTAGCCCCTCGACACAAACTACTGCAGCATAAATACTGGAGGCTGAGACAGGAGGGGTCAGGAGACACAGGAAGGATATAACCCCACCCACTTTGCCAAAGCACAGGCCCCACACCACTAGAGGGATATCTTCAACCACCAACTTACCATCCTGAAACAAGGCTGAGTATAGCCCACAAAGATCTCCGCCACGGCACAACCTAAGGGGGGCGCCAACCCAGGCAGGAAGATCACATCAGTGACTCAACCCACTCAAGTGACGCACCCCTCCTACGTACAGCATGAAAGTGCACCAGTAAGCAAGTGACTCAGCCCCTGTAATAGGGTTAGAGGCAGAGAATCCAAGTGGAAAGAGGGGAACCGGCCAGGCAGAGACAGCAAGCCTTTCCGTTCACCTTCACACTCCTGGGTTAGACTACACTCAATCATATGACCCACTGAAGAGATAAGTCTTCAGTAAAGACTTAAAGGTTGAGACCGAGTCTGTGTCTCTCACATGGGTAGGCAGACCATTCCATAAAAATGGAGCTCTATAGGAGAAAGCCCTGCCTTCAGCTGTTTGCTTAGAAATTCTAGGGACAATTAGGAGGCCTGTGTCTTGTGACCGTAGCGTATGTGTAGGTATGTACGGCAGGACCAAATCAGAGAGATAGGTAGGAGCAAGCCCATGTAATGCTTTGTAGGTTTGCAGTAAAACCTTGAAATCAGTGTAGGGAGGTTAGCACTGGAGTAATATGATCAAATTTATTGGTTCTAGCAGCCGTATTTAGCACTAACTGAAGTTTATTTAGTGCTTTATCAGGGTAGCCAGAAAGTAGAGCATTGCAGTAGTCTAACCTAGAAGTAACAAAAGCATGGATTAAGTTTTCTGCATCATTTTTAGACAGAAAGTTTCTGATTTTTGCAATGTTACGTAGATGGAAAAAAGCTGTCCTTGACACAGTCTTGATATGTTCGTCAAAAGAGAGATCAGGGTCCAGAGTAACGCCGAGAACACAGGGAACACATCAGTCTCCCTTCCTCTCTCTCCTATCATGCATTTATTGTATTAAACAAGCTATGGAGAGACGTAGGGGTTATCTTGACAGCTTTTCCCAGCAGATTCAGATCCTAGACGTACATATGATCTCCAGAAAGCTGGCTGATGTGCAACTAATAAACAAATATCTAATACACAACCTGAACAACAGTTTTATTGAATTACTACCTTTCTAAGTGTTGACATTCCAGCCTCAAAATTCACTTCAGGTAAAGCATCTGAGAAGAATGCAACACTATGACAACAGCATGGCAGAGACATGTTAGAAAGGTACATCGTCATACACACTATCCTATGCTTTAGCAGAACTGTGCTTGGTCAGAAAGGCAATCGGTGAGCATTATAGAGTTAACAGTTGGTTTTAATCTGCTATCCTAAACAGAGTAAGTTAATTAAGAACAGATTACATAATTACAGGCACAGCAACATTATAAGCACAGCATCATATATGGGCTCTAAAACACCTATGAGAGATTTACCTTGGATCATAAAACAAGAACAATATGGACTTCATAATACTCTGCTATAGGGCACAATCCCCGACTACACAGCATTTCGCCAAACCATTCCCTGTCCTTTGTGCTAAACTCTTCCGTGTTCCTTCATGAATTCATTAGCCTTGTCTTAGTATGTTTGATTACACTTTAACGCATTTAATTGATGTCTACATGTTGTTCCATCTATTTGGTGCCAACAATCCATCCACACAGCCCAGATCCATGGTAGGGTAATGGTAATGACAACACAACGGTAGTTAGTGTCTCATAGCAGTGCTCTCTCTGGCATTGATCGATTGTCCCTTATTTGATGTGGCCTGTTGGATCTGAACTACAGTGACATCCCATCCCCTCCCAACCCCCTTTCCCCCTTTTACAAGGAAGGAAGTGCTCACCCACTGGTTGTCTGTTCCCTCTTGAGAGAGAGGCAGGAGGACGGGGCAAGCCAGGAGATGGTGGAGGTGTCAATGGGGAGGGAGGCTGAGGAGGAGGGGGGTGGGGTAATATTTACATTGAGCTCTTCCTCTTGCTGGCCAGGGGCCCATGGGAAAAGAATATGAAAGACAAACAATGAACAATAGATGGTTTTGGGGGTGAGCTACGGTGCCAACACAGCGTGTGCCATGGGACGGAGGGATGAACGTAGATGTGTGGGGGGGGGGGGGGGGGGGGGGGGTCTCTAGTCCTGGTGTAGCTGGGGATTAGGATGACTTCACTGGCTCTCTGTAGAGTACACCTGAACTATTTTACACTGAAATGTGCACTTTTGGGACTATTCCATTGGTTCAATTGTACTGGGTAAACCAAATCAAGCACAGCGCAAGTATTTGAAAGTATGTGACATATGTATTTGACCTAGGTCTGTCTGCAACTCTCTGAAGTGTCTACGATACTCCAAACACCAAAGATAATATTCTGGTCATGCTATAGATGCCAGCTGGGAGTCTGAGCTCCTTTCCTCCTTTCTCTTTTCACGGTGCATCACTGCGGCATTTCCACTTGTTCTGGGAAAGACACAGGCAGCATCATTAGAGCTGCAACAGGGAGTCAGGGAGAGACCACCCAGGCACACTGGAGCTCTGAGCGCTGATACCAACATATTTATCTCACCAAATTGTCCAAGGCACGGCAGAGCTTGTTTCTGTATGATAAGACCTGGCCACCCAGCCCCCCCCCCCTCTGGGGAACCCGTATTTTCCAATTAGCCAGGGTTAATGTGATAATGGAGGGATCAAACTGTGATTTGGGCGGTTGGTGGTTGGTTTGGCGACTACCCCATCTCTTCATTGCTGTGGCCCAGGTCCAGCACATTGCAGTGAGTTTGAGTGGATGCTTAGGCTCTGACTGGCTCTGTAAGGGCTAATTTAAGGTAATGACTTTGTAGGATTTGGGCCTTCTCAGCCCCCAGGGGTAGGCTACTGCAGCCCTTTGCCAAGAAGTAAGAATAATGGTGTCATATTACACATACCGGCATGGACTGGACTGGTGCTCCTTCCAGAACTTGATGAGGGGTTTTGGTGCTTTGACCAGAGGGAGTTGTAATGTTTTTTTTGTTCTCCTTTTTCCCCCACAAGTTAGAGTTCTGAGGGATTCGCATGCGAGGCGTAGTGGCCCGGCGACCAACGATTCTGGGAGAAATCTGACAGCAAGTTCCAGCTGTCCATTACACGCCATTGGGTTTCATGACCACTTAAAGTAGACGCGCCAGCCAGCTCCTGTTTTCACAGACCCTAGACATGACCCTGAGAATTTCACTACTACTACACAAATGAGCCAAGAGAACCTTGTGGAAGATTCTAAAACAGTAACTGCGCATGATTTGGGTTACCTGGTGCAATGGAGCAAATGGAATAGTCCCAAAAATAAATAAAGCGGGGGAAAACTAGACAGCCAATACTCCTACGGTGAATCAATCAATCAAATTAATTTACAAAGTGCTGTACAGAAACCCAGCCTAAACCCCAAACAGCAAACAGTGCAGATGTAGAGGCAATGCAGATGTAGAAGCAATGCAGACTCCCAAATGAAAATACATGTACATTTACATTCCATTTTTTGTCTAGTTCTTAAACATGCATTTCTAATTGAAAATGTTCTTATATTGCTTTACTAAGTCAATACATACGTATAGCAAACACAGACACAGTATATAGAGACAACTATTGATTCTAAGTGGGTGAGTTATTTTTCTCCATCAGAAAACCAACCAACCCAGCCCAGACATGTGTCAATCTCAGCCAGACGGCTCCCTGGAAGTGTTGCATAATAGTAGGATGTTTGCTGTGCAGTAGGTTATTGGGCAGGTCTGTGTGAACCACCCAGCACAATGAGATTTTTGAGTTTTATATCACAAACCTCACTTCCGACAAGGAAAATAAACGGTTGCCATCCCAAGGTTTGGCTTAGGCTCTTTGTTTTGAGAGCCAGCGAGTCAAGAATGACCTAATAAGAAACAAGCACTTGAGAAGGAGGAAGACACAGGCACAATTTTACCGTGTGCTTGGCAGGCACAGAACATGAACAGGGCAATATCCATAGCAGTACAGCATTTTCTACTGTCAATATTTCACACCTCAAAGATGATAGGGCTATTATTCTCAAAGATGATAGGGCTATTATTCTCAAAGATGATAGGGCTATTATTCTCAAAGATGATAGGGCTATTATTCTCAAAGATGATAGGGCTATTATTCTCAAAGATGATAGGGCTATTATTCTCAAAGATGATAGGGCTATTACTCTCAAAGATGATAGGGCTATTATTCTCAAAGATGATAGGGCTATTATTCTCAAAGATGATAGGGCTATTATTCTCAAAGAAACAATCAACAATGAAAAATGTACACTACAAAGTGCTCTGTAAACCCAAATGATGGCCGTGTTTGAGGGCATCAAAACCATGATGTATCATGGGTAAATTGTGACTGACTGATCTAAAAGTAATATTGAGTCGTTATTTATGATGCAAGGTGATTTATAGATCAGTCAGTAGCCGTGGTGATTTTAGCATGTAAAATCTAAGTGGGGCAAAAAACAAAAACATGTTTGCTGCATGCCAGCAAAGCCACGACACAACACAATATATATTAATTGCACTATAACGGTGACAAACGGTGACAACAAACTGTAAGGGAAAACCTAAAGCCGTCCCAACAGCAGAGCTTTCTTTTCAGCACCATTAAATGAATCCTTACCACTGCTACACTTGGCTGCCAGCAAAGCCTTGTCTGGACGGGAAACAGTTAATTCATCCTCATTTACTGCCTTTTTTAAAAACATAGCTGATATGGCTGACTTGCTTAAACAAATGTGGTTTCTACTGACAATTCTGACAATTGAGATATACAAACTATGGCATAAGGGAACAACGAGCAGATAAAAGGCAATCGTAATTTTGATTAAGATATTAATGAGCAAGCTAGGAAGGACGTAGTCAGTATAACTATTTGTTCAGAACTTTTGAAATGTACAGCTCAGTATTCTCCCTGTACACCAAATCAGAACCGTAGGCTAAATAAAGGGGGCATAGAAGCAGACAATGAAAGCTCTTACAATATTTGATGATTACATTTCTCTAAAACAGGCTATATGTGCACCATCAAGTCAGAACAGTAGGCTAAGTTATGAGGGAGGAAAGAGACCAAATTATTAGGGTGATGCACATGGGCTACTAACAGCTTACTACACAACATACACTTAGTATTACTTTCTTAGAGACAGTATATCCCTGGCATATTACATAATTTATGCAGCAGCATACGATAGATTTTTGGACTCACCTTGTTGTGCTGTGCTCACTTGAACAGGAAGGTGGTGAAGCGGTCCTTCCTGTGGGCTCTAGAAAGAGTCCCACCTTGGAATTCTGAGTTGGATGAGCGCTCAAAATTATTTTACATATTTTCCCAGTCGGAGCTAGTTTTACCACCTCTTGTTTTACCAGACACCGCTGTTCTATCCTGCCGGTACATGTATAACCAGCCAGGTATGTTGATATTGTTGTCGTTCAGCAACGAGTCCATGAAGCATAAGATGTTACTGTTTTTAATGTCCGGTTGGTAGTTTAATCTTCCACGTAACTCAGCGATTTTATTCTCCAAGGATTGCACGTTTTCTAGCAGAATGGAGGGAAGTGGGGGTTTATTCGATCGCTTACGAATTCTCAGAAGGCAGCCCTCTCTTCGGCCCCTCTTTCTCCAGATCACGGGGATCGGGGCCTGTTCCCGAGGAAGCAGTATATCCTTCGCGTCGGGCTCGTCAGAGTTGCAAATAAAACGACAAAAAAATACAATCACGTAAAACATCTGCCTTCTTCTCCAGCGCTATCTTAACACTGTCGAACTGACAACCGGGGTCAGCTTGCAGGCACCCAGCTCGCCACAATGAGTCGGTAGAGCCCGATGAGATGGACATCCCTGCCAGCCAAACCCTCTCCTAACCCCGATGACGCTGGGCTAGCATAGACCTAGGGCTTGTTTGACATTGCAGCCGAGAGTGCATGAGACTGCCGACTGTGGTGACACGTAATTCAGGGCAGGTGTAGCAGAGACCCACCTGTTGAGCTATTTAAAAAAATATATTTTAGCTAAACAGGTGGGTCTCAATGACACGTCGCCACTGGTCCGTCGGTAGTCGCATGCACTCTCAGCTGCAATGCCTAACGTTACTTCTTAGTCCAAGGACATTACATGTTCTGTTTAAGGGCAAATATGATCTGGAAGCCAAAACAGCCAAATTCTCTAAACGTGAATCGATTCTTAATTGCGGTACGGTTCTAGAAATATAAATCCCTTGACTTTCTATCACATCAATGCAAAATAAACACTGTCTTAACAGTTGCAGCAGACAGTATGTTTCAGTGACAACATGTTTGTGCCGTCTGTCTTCCGCAGATAGGTATTAGCACAGGTTGTCTACTCTGTCTTCGGTCTGTTTTCCGTAAACAAGCTCCGTAACATGTAAATATGGCCGCATGGAAACACTAACTCTATAAAGAATGTATCAATTTACAGTTTTGTTTTATTTCTAACCGATATGTTAGATAAGGTCCTTATGCTTCCAAAACCGTAGCGCATGCAATGCGTATTGATGTTCTGACCGAGCGTCGCGGCTCTTAACAAAACTCCCCCTTACAGTAGACGCCTTCGTCCAATGACTTATGTGTCATGTAATGGTACTATGGGCTATGTCTACGATCAAAATAAAACATTATGGCAGAGATGAATACAGAATGGTTTAAAGATATTCCAGGTTATAGAATTTTTGGTAAAATAAAGTAGGCTGTTTGTGCGAACTGGGCCCAGGCCAACACTGCTATTAGTGGCAAGATGGAGAGGTTGACAGTTCACAAACCAACATATGTATATATATCTCTCTCTCACTCAAATCAGCTATTGTGAGCTTATGCTCTGAGGGGATGCAAAGTAGAGTGAGTGATGATATCGTCACTGGTCGTTGCAGGAAGTGGCAACCTGGAAGTTGATTTCGGAAAAGGTTAGCTGGGATTTTTCTTTCAACAGCACTTAATTGTAAGTTACCCTATGTTATCTATTTATTTAACTAAATGTGACACAAATATGAACTATTTATCATGGTCTTAGTTCGTATCGCTTCAGAGAGAGTTCAGAAGATTGTTTCCATTTCCAGCTAGCTAACGTTAGACAACTCGATAGTTCGCTAACAGTGTCCAGCTTCATATTGAAATACGGTCTCACGTTACTATGTATGTTTGTCTGATGGTTGTTAAGAGTCTATGTATTTTGGCTGACAGCGAACGAACTTGAGAAATGTTTAGCTATTAACGTTAGTTGCCCTAGCTAGCTCATGTGTCAATTGACCTGTCAAAAAAACCAACCCTGCTCATCTTTAACTGTTGACATGCTCATATGAATGTAATCATTAGTCGATTTTGCAAGTAAAACGAGAATTTCTATTCGACAAATTGAGATGTTTCGTATGCTCCCGAAACAGAGTCGGATTTCGCAGATTTCGCATTCAAGGGGTCATTGACTCATCTACCTGCCTACTGGGAGTGAAAACGTTTGGGAACCCCTGCTCTAACATGTTGGCTTCAGCATTCCCGAACAGTCCAATTACAAGTCAGAATGTTGAATAAACGTAATTGTAACTTACTTTACCTGTCGTCAGCTGTTTTTGTCCTCGTGTCGTGTTATTAACCCGACTCTCAGTACGGCGGTTTGAATTTCCGGTTTTGTGTTTACTATTCTGAAGTGATTCGCATGCGACAAAACACTTGCCCGAGCTTAACGGTACTACAGACCAAACGTTGTTGCATGCAATCAGCTGGCAAATATCACAAGTACTTTCAGCTGATTGCGAGGGAAAGTGCTTTGGTCACAACTTTCGGTTATATTCGACTATTGTTTACATATTGTGCATCACGTGCAATGCGTCAAGAGATTGAATACAAAGATTGATACAAACCGGCGCCGCAAAAACTCAGGTAAACAATACTTTACTGTGGATATTGTATCTCCACTTCCTACCGTCAAAAGGACCAACAGCACAGACAATAGGTAAAGTAAGTGTCAATATCATTTTATTCAACATTCTGGATTGTAGTCTTTTTTAGGGCGACTTCTTTCAGACAGAATTTCCATGGGGTAACCACGGTAACAGTCTGATGTTTATGCATAGGCCTATGTAATGCCAATCTCATGAAATATACACTGTTTGGGCTATACGTGTAAATTTGACTCTGCAGAGGAGGAGCTCTGCAGGATAGAATGGAAACAGTGGCTTGTCAAACCAATAGCCATTTCCCCTTGTTGTTTTGTTTTATTGATGTGTACCCTGACTGGCCTCAATAAGCCATCGGGAGCCCGGCATTGCCACCAGCCATTGAGGGAATGCTTCCTTTGAAATTAATGACAGCTGCTATACTGCTTGCTTTACGCCGAGGTTTAATTCTCGATGGCTGACGCCTGTTCTTGGGAATTGAAATAATGAGAAATAAAGTTGAATTTGGTGGGTTACTATGTAGCAGATAGAACGTCACATTGATGGCAACGCGTGTAGTGTAGCTGAAGTGTTACTGTTTGTGTGTGTGTTCTCCAAGCTTACTTGTATGATTTGCTATTCATGGAAATGACAACAATAAAGTATGTTGAGAATGTGAAATTATCATTATAAAAATGTTTGCTTGCATCAGAGTGTAGTTAGGCTGAGCCCACACTGTAGAGCTGTTTGTCTTTCATTATGGCCAGTTACTGCATGATTACACCCCATCAGATAGGGCAGGTGAATCATGTCAGGCTCTGAGGCACTGTCCTGGCCTCTGCACAGCCACCAGCCCTGATTGGCATGATTTTAGTGATTGACATTTGGTAGATGATCCTTCTGCACTGATACAGCAGCATATTGCTGTGGTCTCAATCATCCATAATTGGTAGCTAGAAGGTAAGTGTTTTGAAACTATAGCATACAGAGCCTAGCGCTAACATAACAATTATGTCTTTAGTCTCCTTGGATCAATTTTTAACTACTTTAACAGACTTCTGATCTAAATGAGACTTGGCAGAAGCCTACATTTATGTAAGTTACTGGTAAGTTTTTTTTTTTTTTTTTTGTAAGATTTTAAGCTTAGATATCATCTAAATGATGTAGGCCTAAGTGTGTCAGATAGGCAAGCAGCTGCCTTAATATATCAGAGCACCACATTTTTCATGTTGGATCAGTGTTGAGGGGTCTTCTATTGGTAGAGGAACATTACCTCTGCTGTGTCACCCTCAGAAATGAAAGGTCAAAGCACAGACCCTTGTTGCTGTGTGTGTGTCCTCGCGTGTTGTACACTGTGCTGTTTCAGCTGGAGCATTGGGGGGAGAGAGACTGCACAGGCAGCTCTTTCCCTTGCTGGTCGACAGCTTAAGGTATCACAAACTTAATGAGACTCAAGCCATGTCCTGTTATCACACCTAGGAATACAGTATGTTTAACATCAACTGGAAAATGAAGACTAACAGTAATATAGGTATGGTATTCTTGTGGTTCTCCTTTCAGCTTTGTTAAAGGATCTGAATTATTGCGTTGTGTGGGTGGGTGTGCAGGCCTCTCAGTTAATGTATTATTTTTGTAATGATTTTTTGAAATTCCCCCAACATGTAAAACCTTTCTTAGTAATTACTGAATATTTTCTAAACCTTTACGCTGTGTGTGTAACATTCTGTGGTTGACACTAGTGATGCACTGATATTACATTTTTGGCTGATACCGATATTCAATATTTTCATTGCCACAAATACCTATACAGATTTTAACGGCCTTTTAAGTATTCTAGTACAGTTAAATAATTAACACACACACATGGATGCAGCGGTCTAAGGCACTGCATCTCAGGGCAAGAGGCATCACTACAGTCCCTGGTTCGAATCCAGACTTTATCACATCCAGCTGTGATTAGGAGTCCCATAGGACGGCGCACAATTGTCCCAGCGTTGTCCGCGCCTTCATTGTAAATAAGAATTTGTTCTTAACTGACTTGCATAGTTAAATAAAGGTTACACCCACACACACCACAATGACCAAAAAGTTATTTTGTTGGCATTTACGTATGTCCCCATTACCAGTAAAACCTAATCAAAACCTATTTCTTTCACTTACTTGCTGTGCAGTTTTGTTGTTCATTTGTTCAGTCGTTTCATTCTCAACCAGGATTATTATGGAACGCCGTTTGGGTCTTTGAGTGTCAAATAACACTATGACGTGTCAAATAAGCTTGTTGATCAATCAGGATCTGACTATGACTGCAAGTCAAATAATAAATTAACGCGTTCATACATTTAATGTAGTTGTTACACATTGATTACACTATCACTCGTATTTCATATGCTATGATGCTGGTAAAGTCGTCTCGCGCACCTACAGTGCTGGTCATTAAAAAAGCTAGCTAGCTCATGGATGCAAACAATGTTTTTCTACAAAAATATAGCAAAACGTCATAATCTATTTCAGTTGCTATAGTTAGCTAGCTCACTATCTCGCTAGGTGTCATCATGTAAAATAACCCTAATTTATAAGACAGTTCTTATTTGATTAATGGTGGTCTGACCCATCTATGTGAAGCTAGCCACAATGAGGATTAGCCACAATAGTGGACTTTGCGGTTAGCCTTCAAAATAAAACTATGGCACAATCCTACTATTTGTATTAATTTGCATCACTGTCAATGTCATACTTTTATTTTGAAGGTAAACCGCAAATTCCACTATTGTGACTAATCCTTATTGTGGCTAGCTTCACAACACATAACCCGGTCCGGTCGAGCCTCACGAGCAGAAGGAAGCTAGCTGGTTGCTTATAACGTTAGCTTTGGGCAACAGGGTTAAGTAGCTGGATAGCTATTTATTTTCATGAATTGAAGGTCAATTTCAATAGACGAACAACACGTGGCAACCTAGCTAGTACTTACTCACAAGGATTCCTAAATCATTGCTAAGAATAATGAAAATGACTGCAGTTTCTACTGGTCATGGTTTTCAGGCTGGTTGTATTGGTGCTAGCTAGGTACCAAGCTAAATCTAGCTACCCCTGAAGTTGCAGTCAAACAAATGTATGGTTTATTACCAACGTGATATTGTAAACACATCATTCATGGGCGGTGTTTGCTTGTTTGCAGACTTTTTTGTAGAAGCTTTGACAGTGCAACTGTATCTTTTTTGACATGCAAAAACCCAAACGGCGTTCTATAGTATGTATGTCGTGAAGCAAATAGCAGTGACGGTATTACTGTGTAACATCTGGAAAAATAGCGCACTTGGTAGTGTGTACCAGTGCTCGACCAGTCTGCGAAAGCCAACATCACCTATGACAGAGAACGGCTGAAATGTTTGTACTCTTTCAAATGACTGCTCGACTTGTTGACTGCTCGATCCACACAGCAGACATTGTGGGCTAGGTTAGGAATGCTGTGTTGCCCGCGTAGCGCCAAATTTTACGTGGCATCATTACTTCCTGTACCTTCGATATAGGTATGCACTGTAGCTTTGACATTGGTTTTTAACATCGGCGTTAAACTTGACATCGGGCCGATACCGATGTTGTCATTTGTAGCTAATATCGGCCGATTCACCGATATATCGTGCATCCCTAGTTGACACATAGCATGTCACAGGAAATCAGTGCTAAGCTGTCTCTGTCTCTCTGTGGTTGGAGCCTTTAGGACCCCCGTACCTCACCCTTGACCCCCACCCTACTCCCTGGGGAGAACACAGGGACGTTTCCTGCCCCCTCACAGGGCTCTAATTGGAAATGTTGGGTGGGCCGGACGGCCCCTGTTTGTTTGTTTTGGTGGAATGCTCGACAGCGGGTTATTTTTGTGGCATTTTCTCAGCAGTGGTTGCTGCTTTAGGATTAAGCCAGGGGTGGTTGAAGCAGAGCGGTTACAGCAGGGGTGGGAGGGTTGATGGGGGCAATGTTTTTGGAGTGGCACTTCTCTCTCACCCCTGATGTCCCTCCTCTCTCTCCACTCCCCCCCACCTGCTGGCCAGCCCCTCTCATACAGTCTTTTTGAGTAGTTACGCTGAGTGTGAGTGAAGGATTATGTTTTTGGAGTCAGTGGCACTTCTGTCTCACCTCTGTCATTCCTTTTCTCCCCCTCTTCCCCACCTGGCTGGTAGCCACTCTTTCCCCTCTTTCAGTCCCCCCTGCTGACAGACTTGTTTGTTGGCCATTGGTTTTCACAGTCCTTGGGTCAGTTCCCCGACCCAGTCAGACTACAGGGTAGTCCAGGACAGACCACACTGGATTCTGGGAGAGGGATGGGTGATAACACAGTAATAACCCTTTAAAAACCTCTAAAACAGTAATAACACAGTAATAAGGGATAATAACGAGGGGCTATGCGTTCTATGGAAAATAATTGAATCAAATTGTATTAGTCACATGTGCCGAATACAATAGGTGTAGTAGACCTTACAGTGAAATGCTTACTTATGAGCCCCTAACCAACAATGCAGTTAAAAAAAAAAATATGAATAAGAAATAAAAGTAACAATATTTAAAGAGCAGCAGTAAAATAACAATAGCGAGACTATATGCAGGGGGGTACCGGTACAGAGTCAATGTGCGGGGGCACCGGTTAGTTGAGGTAATATGTACATGTGGGTAGAGGGGGGGAGGGGGGGGGGGGGGGGGGGCAGCAATGCAAATAGTCTGGGTAGCCATTAGAGGTCGACCGATTTATGATTTATAAACGCTGATACCGATTATTGGATGACCAAAAAAAGCCGAAACCGATCGTCCGATTTTTATATATATATTTGTAATAATGACAATTACAACAACACTGAATGGACACTTTTATTTGAACTTAATATAATACATCAATTAAATCAATAATGAAACATGTTCAATTTGGTTTAAATAACGCAATACAAAGTGTTGGAGAAGGAAGTGAAAGTGTAATATTTGCCATGTAAAAAAGCTAACGTTTAAGTTCCTTGCTCAGAACATGAGAACATATGAAAGCTGGTGGTTCCTTTTAACAGTCTTCAATATTCCCAGGTAAGAAGGTTTACGTTGTAGTTATAGGAATTATAGGACTATTTCTCTCTATACCATTTGTATTTCATATACCTTTGACTATTGGATGTTCTTATAGGCACTATAGTTTTGCCAGTCTAATCTCGGGAGTTGATAGGCTTGAAGTCATAAACAGCTCAATGCTTGAATCACAGCGAAGAGCTGCTGGCAAATGCAGGAAAGTGCTGTTTGAATGAATGCTTACAAGCCTTCTGCTGCCTACCACCGCTCAGTCAGACTACTCTATCAAATATCAAATCATATACTTAATTATAATATAATAACACACAGAAATACGAGCCTTAGGTCATTAATATGGTAAAATCCGGAAACTATCATTTCGAAAACAAAACGTTTATTCTTTCAGTGAAATACGGAACTGTTCCGTATTTTATCTAACGGGTGGCATCCCTAAGTCTAAATATTGCTGTTACATTGTACATCCTTCAATGTTATGTCATAATTATGTACAATTCTGGCAAATTAATTACGGTCTTTGTTAGGAAGAAATGGTCTTCACACAGATCGCAACGAGCCAGGCGGCCCAAACTGCTGCATATACCCTGACTCTGCTTGCACGCAAGAGAAGTGACACAATTTCCCTAGTTAGAAGTAATTCATGTTAGCAGGTAATATTAACTAAATATGCAGGTTTAAAAAATATACTTGTGTATTGATTTTAAGAAAGGCATTGATGTTTATGGTTAGGTACACATTGGTGCAACGACTGTGCTTTTTTTGCGAATGCACTTGTTAAATCAGCCGTTTGGTGAAGTAGCCTGTGATTCGATGATAAATTAACAAGCACCGCATCGATTATATGCAACGCAGGACAAGGTAGATAAACTAGTAGTATCATCAACCATGTGTAGTTAACTAGTGATTATGTTAAGATTGTTTTTTAGAAGATACATTTAATGCTAGCTAGCAACTTACCTTGGCTTCTTGCTACACTCGCTTATCAGGTAGTTAGCCTGCCACGCAGTCTCCTCGTGGAGTGCAATGTAATCTGCCATAATCGATGTTCAAAAATGCAGATTACCGATTGTAAAATCGGCCCTAATTAATCAGGACATTAATCCAGGACATGGATGGCAGAGAGCTTAGCCCCAGTGATGCACTGGGCCGTTCCCCCTACCCTCTGTAGTGCCTTGCGGTTGGAGGCCGAGCAGTTGCCATACCAGTCAGTGATGCAACCAGTCAGGATGCTCTCGATGGTGCAGCTGTAGAACCTTTTGAGGATCTGAGGACCCATGCCAAATCTTTTCAGTTTCCTGAGAGGGAATAGGTTTTGTTGTGCCCTCTTCACGACTGTCTTGGTGTGTTTGGACTATGGTAGTTTGTTGGTGATGTGGACAGAAAGGAACTTGACACTCTCAACCTGCTCCACTGCAGCCCCGTCGATGAGAATGGAGGCATGCTCGGTCCTCTTTTTTTCCTGTAGTCCACAATCATCTCCTTTGTTTTGATCATGTTGATGGAGAGGTTGTTGTCCTGGCACCACACGGCCAGGTCTCTGACCTCCTCCCTATAGGCTGTCTCGACATTGTCGATGATCAGGCCTACCACTCATCGGCAAACTTAATGATAATAATGAACGACTTGGAAGGTGTGTTCCAGGACACGTACTAGCGGAGTGGGAATGACCTTTCACGGAGTTGCATTATTTTCTAGAGAACTTATAGAACCTCGAGTTGATTATCCCTTTTATACCATGGCTATAATTTAACACATTTTCCACTAGAATGTGTTCATTTGCCGGTAGAAATGTGTTCAAGTAGCTAGCAAGTTTACTATAGCTACAGTAGTTGCTGTGGTAACCAAACAAAAAGACTTGCAGTCCTAGCTTGCTATTATAAAAATCAAATTCAACGATCTCAATAATGTTTTCAATTCGACTTTTGCTTTCAAAAGCAGCTCAAACAAAACATGTAAGAATGAACTATAGCCATTGAATTCTACCGTGCCGATTTACCGTGCATTATCGGGAAATAATGCACACTCTAGAATGCCCTTCAAGCCAATCAGAAACAGTGTTTATCAATGCCATGGTACAACTCTGTAACCACCCTGTAATAACCCTTTAATAACATGATACACTAGCAGAAGGAACCACTCAATTCACTGTTTGTTTGCAATTTAGGCTAAAGGAGCTGTTTTGGTATTGTCCAGTTTAATAGGTCTAGTCTGTGGTTTACTGTGAGGAATTTTTTTTCTCACGCTCATCGTGATGATCCATGTTTTTGTATGTAAACAAAGTTACTGTACTTATGACACGGCATTACCAAGGTTTAAACCCTGTCTCCCCATAGCATCTCATTATGTAGCTTTCTGTCTCCACATCTTAAACCCTCTACAAACATCAGCCTGCATTCATACGCCCACATATCACTGTTCTGTTTATTTATCCAGGATTCTGAGAGGAGAAATTGGTGCCTATGCTTAAGTTAGATCTTAAAAATATCATTTCAGACCAACAAACAGAGCCAGCCAAAGGATAACAAATGGGAGAGGAGACAGAGGGGATGGAGAGAGCCAAACCCAGACGCCTGATGGCTCTGGTCTAAGTCCTCTCCGGGACCCTCTTACTGTCCTGTGTTGGGATTGGCTGAGAAGTGCTGACTCATTGTGGAAGGCTTGACTGGCCAACAGATTCGATAACAAAAAATGTCTGTCTGCCCAAAAACATAAATGGCACTGCAATGAGAACATATTACGAGTCAGATTATTTGGTTGTATGTTTTACACAATAGTGCTGATTTTGAAGTTGTCTATTTGTAATCGATTCCTGCCTTATCAAAATGTAACATTTGATTCAAAATAAAACTAGCCAATGTATGAGCCTTGTTGTCAGTCTTCTGAAACGTATTTTATCCCATTACTTTTTCTTTAATGCACACATCAGAGAGAGTGTAGCCTAACTGATGCTGTCTGTGAAATACTTGGCAGTGTTCTATCTGTCCCCTGCCAGTCTGCCACTGAGGGCCAGTTCAAAGCAATCTGTATGAGTTCTGGTGTGAGTTTTGAGTGAGGAATGGTTTCTTAAATCGCTGGCCTGTCAGATCAGAGATCAGAGCCGGTCATACCAGGGCCAGGATGTTTGGCCAGCTCTGTGCATTCAGACTGAGGGGAATCTTTGATGGAATCTGGTGTTTGTGTAATGTTGGGGGGCTGAGGAGAGTGTTAGTATGGGGTACTGGGGAGGCTTAGTGGTAGCAGCGCTGATGGGGAGGCAGGCAGGGGTGACGGTGTGGTGGGCAGGCATGGCGGTGTGGGGGGCAGACGGAGATGTCTGAAAGGGTTCCTTTGTGCCCCTAGTCCAGACCATCACACAGAACATACACCTAACCCCCTCTCACCTGTCAATCACTCCTACTTGGGGATATGAGAAACCGTACAATACATAGAGCTCAGATCAGAGCGAAGTGGACCACTACACTACATACTATCTGTCTAATTCAGAATAGGCAGGCCAGTTGTGTGTAACATGAGCTAACATCAGGATTTCCTTAACAAGCTCAGTTTGTAAACTCAGCCCATTGCTGTCTCCAGTAGGGATATCACCCCTGACAACCAAGGGGACATCTCTCTGACCACCCTCTCTACCCCCCAGGTTCTTCTCACAGTGACTCAGTCCTTCTGTAGCAGTAGAGAGAGATGAGGAGGGATGAAAGGGACGCATGCTGGAAGTAGTAAGTAAGTCAAAGTTTAGTAATAAGATGACTTAAATAAACCACTTAAGGTCTACGTTTGGGAGCAGTAAGTGAAATCACCCCCCTGTCAAGCTGCTGCTATCCCCCTCTCGGCCCTCTGCTCTCCTCAGAACCTTTCCTCCTGTCCAGTTCATTAACGTAAACAGCAGGGGAAAATCAGCCAAACCCCTAAAACCCAGACAAACTCTCAGAGGGGGGACCATATGACAGACAGATGATCAACACTCACACTGCCTGGGAAGTGTGTGTGTGGGCATGCTGTGTGTGCTTAAATGCTGGCTTGTGTGTGGGTTTCTTAGTGCACGCATCCTAGGTTGTGTTAAATATATATATATCACAATACACTTATTTGCTCTCCTTAGCGTCTTTCTAAAACAGAACAGTGTCCTGGGATCGTGTGTAGGTGTGGGGTATATTATTTGAAGTGTGCAAATGTCCTAGGGCATAGTCCTATATGGTTTTCATCTGTTCTTAAATATAAATATACCGTATAAAATACTTCCTATGAAAAAAGCTATTTCTCATATTCAGACCATACAACGGTTGTGTCACAAATGGCACCCAAATGGCACCCAACTCACTATAGGCTAGTGCACTACCATCTGGTCAATAGTAGTTCACTCTATTAGGAATATGGTGCCATTTGGGACATTACTTGGGCTACATGCAGTCTTCCCTAACCAGAGAGCTCCTTTCTCCCTGGGCTTGTTAGCTCTGTTTCTGTTGCTTATCAAGACCTAGTAGGATCTAGTGTGACAGAGCTACCAAATAGAGGGGCAGTCACTCTGTTCATAAGTCCCTTTCCAAGTAAAACAAACCTGCCATTTTAGCCCATTTAGAACAACGGCACTGAGGGAGAGAGAGCGAGACGTAGACTGGGAGGTGTTGCCTAGGGCGGCAGGTAGCCTAGCGGTTAAGAGCATTGGGCCAGTAACTGAATGGTTGCTGGTTCTAAACCCTGAGCCGACTAGGTAAAACATCTTTCTATGTGGATTAGAGCATCTGCTATATGACTTAAATGTAAACAATGTCAATGTATAGCGAGACAATGCTTCTGGATCCGTAATGTGGTCAATGAGTAGGAAGATGTTACCCTAGCAGCTGGTGTTTGGAGGATATTGGGCACGGGTGTTGATTATCACTTAATTATCAAACATCTTCCTACTCATTGGCCACATTACGGATGTTTTACCAACATATTCAAATATTGATTTACATATTTTCATTAACTTTATTTTGATTAATTTATTCATACTATTTCATCCTTCCACAAGATATAGTCCCGACACAAATCTAAGGTTGCTACCCAAGTCGGCTCGTTCGTTTTATCGGTTCTGTATCTATAAACGCGACCCAGTCGTTCATTCTAAATGTTCTATTGCCATACTACTGGCTGGCAACGTTCTTATGCCTTGCTTGCTAGCTAGCCAACTACAGCTAACTTACAGTCACGTCAAACAGTGCAGCCAGAATAACAACAAAGTATCTACATTTGCATTTGTTTAAGCTGTTTTCTAGTGACATTGTAGTTGGCTACATCCATAAATGAGCTAACGATGCGTGATTTCACCTGGCATAGAAAATGTGCTCTTTCATCAGGACACTGTTGTTCAGAGGAGCTAGCCAACAACACAGCTAACACAACACCAACACAGCTAACACAACACCAACACAGCTAACACAACACCAACACAGTTAACATGGTCACTTCAATCTGAAGTGGGAAAGACTGCAAACTAGCATTTCGTTTCCTTTGACGTGTTTTCTATTGACATTTATTTTTATATGTCCATAAAAATGATGCTGATTCATGATTTCGACTGTCTGAGAAACGCTGCCTGTCTCTCTCCTCCCGACTCCGTACACAATCATTACTATGGGACTGCTGGAGATTGTTTCAGTATTGAAATTCAATGTTGCAAATGTCAGAGAGACAGATGGCAAGGTTTATACAAATCTCCGTTATTGAAAACCAAATGCTAGTCTAAAAGAAATGGGAGATAATGTCTAGATGCTTTTTACATTAGAGATCACGTTTATAAATTGTCTGGCTGGGCTGCTGAGACAGTGGATTGCGCAGTGAGATGGAACCGAGTAAATAGGCATTTCAACGTAAACTTGTGGAATAGACATCGGTTGGAATGCGTTTTTAACGAATCAGCTTCCAGGATTAGACCCACCCGTTGTATAAACACAGGATAAACCACGAGAATGTTAAGAAGAAACCGGCAGAGAGAGCAGTCCTTAACTGCCTTTTTATATGACTTTAATTGTTATTAATGTACTGTGTGCAGTCTCTAGCCTACTTGATTTTCAGGTGGTTTATTGTAGGCTTTCCAAAGAGGGTCCTTTAGTGCCCCCTAGAGGATTTTTGTAGAACTAATAAACACACACTGCTGTAATACAATCTGCAGTGCAGTCATGCAAATACTGTTGCTTAGCTTACCTGTTTTTTTTTTTTCTTCACATTTTTTCAGTAACAGTATGACTCATGGCAATGAACAATAACCTAGTGAAACCTGAATAGGCATTCCTATTCTGGAGTTAGTTTTGATACAGCTTAGTTTTGTTTCTGCTCCTGTCATATCTAAGAGCTTGGTCAATATAAAGGACGTAGTCCTACATAAAATGTTTATTCAAAATGTAACATCTATGCCTCAATTGTCACTGACAGGGTTGTTCCACTAGCTTGTGACGTGTGGCTCGTGCAAGAGCCTATGTGCTCTGTCTGTGTGTGTGTGTGTTACAGAGTGGAGGGGTCTGGGCACTGTTCCCGTGTCCATGCATGGCCCCCAGAGTAAAGTAAACACAGCGCTCTTTTCTCATCCCAGCCGTCAGCATGCTCTCCCCAGGCCCGAGCCAGAGACCACACAGCCAGACCACACACACACACACTGCCCAGACCCCTCCACTCCGCAGCACAGATCCCTCCACACACTCTCTCACATACACAGAGACCACACAGCGCCAGCTCGGGCCCCTCGCATGCAACCGAGCAGAGCTGTCATTCTTCCTAGCCTGTGTGTGTGTGTACACAAGATGTGGATAGAAACACTCCTGTTGAGGAAACACAACAGTTGTAGACATTTTGTGCAGAAGAAGTCAGACTAACCCCTATATTCCCCACTGCCCCCTCCATTCAAACTCCCCTTCTAAAGATATGGGCTTGATGAACGACAGACGAGGCGCTTGTTTAAGGCCTGTTAGCCTCTTATCTTCTCCATGTCAGATCCCCTGCCCCTAGATAACCTCTGACAAGCACACTGCAGCGGAGGTTAGATTAGGCTGCATGAGTTAGTCCTACATCCCCTTTGAGTTATCAGACCGCCATCTCTGTAGTGTGTGTGTGTGTGTTTGTGAACTCAGATTACAGCCTAGTAGAACTGCTGTTCTATCATTCTGTGTGTGTAGTTAGCTAGGTGCCACCCTGTAGTGTGTGTGTGAACCCAGATTACAGCCTAGTAGAACTGCTGTTCTATCATTCTGTGTGTGTAGTTAGCTAGGTGCCACCCTGTAGTGTGTGTGT
The DNA here is from genome assembly GCF_013265735.2 of Oncorhynchus mykiss. NCBI lineage: Eukaryota > Metazoa > Chordata > Actinopteri > Salmoniformes > Salmonidae > Oncorhynchus > Oncorhynchus mykiss. The sequence continues at coordinate 81,430,773 of NC_048569.1, forward strand.
GAACCCAGATTATAGCCTAGTAGAACTGCTGTTCTATCATTCTGTGTGTGTAGCTAGCTAGGTGCCACTCTGGAGAGAGAGAGAGTGTGTGTGTGTGTGTGTGTGTGTGTATCTAGCTAGGTGCCACTCTGGAGTGTGTGTGTGTGTAGCTAGCTAGGTGCCACTCTGGAGTGGTTGGATGTGTGCTTTTGTGAATGTGCTGAATAATTTTGAAGGAGTGTTTTTTTAAAAACATTTTTTACATGTATTTTTTGTAAACTTCGTCTTATTAAACTTGTTGAGTTTATCAAACATTTCCAACTCCAGAAATGAGCCCAATAGCACATTGATAAAATGATTTGCATTGATAAAATGATTTGTTTAAATTATTTTAACATATTGGGCTATGCATATAGCCTATGCATGGTCCATATGAACAGGTAAGCTATTAGCAATAAACATTATAACCTGTTGCCCAACTGATGCAGCAAAGTGCAAATACATAGGCTGGAGCATTGACCCAATTGGGCTAATCATTAGCCAGATCCCAAATGTGATATTTTAACTAGATATTATCCTATTGATACATTTTATGTCCCCAAAAACTTGCACAGTGATTATAATGTAGGCCTACCTGTTGGTGTAACTTAGGGTGACTTTCCACCCGGGGTAACACGCACCCAGCCTGTACTTCTCACAGAAACCACTTCATGTCACAAGTTTTCCCCCCAACACTTTCTCTGGTTGCCACTACTCTTGATCAACAAAAAATATTATCTGTCTCATTACCATTTCTAAGTCACTTCCAAAAAATGATTTTGAGGTAGAGTTGCGTTCTACCCCAAGTTACCCTACAATTGACCGGTGTTACATTCAGCCCCACTCTCCCCTATGCACTCACTGTGAATTGCAGAGCAGTAACATGTTTAACCATGTTTAGCAGTTACACTGGTGGGCACCGAAGGCAATCAATTAATAAAACCTTGGAAGAGTTCAGTGTTGGATAGCCATAGCATCCCTCTCTGTTTGAGCTGGGTGTTTGAGTAGGCTAAACTAACTAGCTGCGTTCACTAGCTAAGTAAATGAAAGTGAAAAAAAGACACTGAAATATAGCTAGCTGTCTCTGCCTCTTTCCCGCGTCTTCAGTTTTGAATAAATTCATTTGTTAATTGTTCAACTACTCACCAGATGTTATGCACTGCAGTGCTAGCTAGCTGTAGCTTATTCTTTCAGTACAAGATTAATTATTTGATCTTTCGATTGGGTGGAAAACATGTCAGTTCATGCTGCAAGAGCTTTGATACGTTGGAGGACGTCCTTCCGGAAGTTATCATAATTACTGTGTAAGAGAGTGAGAACCATGAGCCTCCTAGGTTTTGTATTGAAGAATGTACTCAGTTTCCGTTTCCGTCTTCCTCTATCTGTCCTCCGGCTACACCATGGTGCTACCCTACAGAGTGCTGTTGAGGGTACTGTAGACCTTCATTGCAAAACATTGTGTTTTAATCAATTATTTTGTGACGTGAATATACTGAACAAAAATGTAAACGCATCATGTAAAGTGTTGGTCCAATGTTTCATGAACTGAATTAAAAGATCCATAGGCACTAAGAGCTAATTTCTCTCACATTTTGTGCACATCCTTGTTATGAATATTTATTCTTTACCAAGGTAATCCATCCACCTGACAGGTATGGAATATCAAGAAGCTGATTAAACAGCATGATCATTACACAGGTGCACCTTGTGCTGGGGACAATAAAAGGCCTCTATAAAATGTGCAGCTTTGTCACGTAACACAATGCCACAGATGGCTCAAGATTTGAGGGAGTGTGCAATTGGCATGCTGACTGCAGGAATGTCCACCAGAGCAGTTGTCAGAGAATTGAATGTTCATTTCTCTACCATAAGCCACTTCCAATGTCGTTTTAGAGGATTTGGCAGTACGTCCAACTGGCTTCAACCGCAGACCATGTGTTACAGCAGCCCAGAACCTCCACATCCAGCTTCTTCACCTGCAGGATCATATGAGACCAGCCATCCAGACAGCTGATTAAACTGAGGAATATTTCTGTCTGTAATAAATCCCTTTTGTGGGGAAAAACTCATTGGCTGGGCCTGGCTCCACAGAATGTGGAGCTGGCTCCCAAGTGGGTGGGCCTATGCCCTCCCAGGCTGCGTTCCTGCACAGTCATGTGAAATCCATAGATTTGGAACTATTGAATTTATTTCAGTTGACTGATGTCCTTATATGAACTGTAACTCGGTAAAATCATTGAAATTGTTGCGTTTTATATTTTTGTTCAGTACAGTTTTATCTAAAAATAATTAACTAAATTATTCAAATTCACTGAGGAGGATGGTCCTACCCTTCGTCCTCTGAGGAGCCTCCACTGCGGTTACATGGCCTACACACACACATGCACCCTCTAGATATATTAGGGTAGGGCTAGCTATTCGGTCTCTTACACAAACACACACGTTGTGTAGGTTAGGTTATGTGGAATCGATGAGGGAGAGCAGCTTTATTTATCCTGCTCTCTGAGGTTTACATTCCTCCTTTCCTCCCCCCCTTTCTCTCTCTCTTAGTCCGGTCAGAGCTCCTACCAGCACCCTCATGTCCTCCTGTGTTTGTAGACATTGTAGCCTTCACTGTGAAACTCTTTTAAATATAAGCCTTTTAAGATATTCTAGTCTGCATAATAAAACATTATAAAGGTTCATACATGCTTAGAAATAATAACACATGAGCCTATAGCTGTGCTGTACACATTACAGCTGTTTTTATGTCTCTTGGTTTCTGTATTAGACTAATATCCGTGTTACGTGTCCTTCTGTCTTTCCCTCTCCCCTGCCGTGTTCACAGGTTACTGACTGACTTTGTGTTCCTGCACACACGTGACCACCACCATGTCTCGTGCCCACCAGCCCCCCCTGGTGACGGGCATCTCACCCAACGAGGGCACTTCATGGACCAAGGTCACCATCCGAGGAGAGAACCTGGGTACTGGCCCCGCAGACCTCGTTGGTACGAGTATGATACACACATTCACATGCAAGCACAAACTTACACACGCACAGGCACGAATGTACACACACACACTTGTTATTTTGCATTCGACTTCTGACAGTCAATTCACTTCCATTTTTAAAAAATAGATTGCCCACCTTTCTGCAATGTAATTCATTGCTGCGGTTGTTTTTGATACGCACTAAACTGAATAATTTTATGCAAGTGTTTTCACTGTGTGTTTGTGTATGAGAGAGAGTGTGGTATTCTCTGGCTCTTCCCAGTCTGTGAGTCACTGTGAGTTCATGCCGTTATGACCCTTCATCAGAGTCAGACTGAGTGACTTTTATTAATTTACCCAGAGCCTGGATAGCCTACAGTCTACCACAGAACACACTGGACCTTAGTCAGCCGTGGTCAGGCTCTGCTTACATTACACAGTGTTTGTTGCTGTTTATCAAATGAAAGGTTTTCATTACTTTTTGAAGGGGAAAATACTTTTTTATGATTCTAGATTAAATTACTTTTCGTTTCTTTCAACTGAGTGAAACCTCTGCCTAATTCACAATCTTTTATACCCGGCCAAGATGATGAATTTTAACCCATATTAATTTTGTTTAAAAATAAGACTGTATGTAAAGGTATTAGAGCATAATTAAACAATAATTTTAGGCCTACATTTAAAAGATGTGATTTAAATTCTCAAACAAATTATGTCTGAATAATATGTTATTTTAGGTTTTTGGTATGTGTTAATTGAATTTAGACCTAAAATAATATTTTCTAACCGTTGTGGTAAAGATGTATTTGTCAAAATGTTGAATTTAAAATGTAAAGATTATTATAGCATTGATGGGAGTCTTTTATTAATATGGTAGTCAATATGTAGGAATATTAGTTATGATGATTTATTGTTAAAAAGGAGACATTTTGTTACCACAAAAAAATATACATTAGATACTCTAACTAAATACTGTATATACTGTTTTTATTCAATTTGATCAAAATGTAATTGACCAAAGTTATTCAATTATTTAGAATTATGGGTTAATTGTTTTTACAGAATTACAATAATTGTTTTGTTTTAAATATATACAGTATCAGTCAAAAGTTTGGACACACCTACTAATTCAAGGCTTTTTCTTTATTTTACTATATTCTATATTCAAGAATAATAGTGAAGATGTCAAACACCCAAAAAAGTGTTAAACAAATCCAAATATATTTGATATTTGAGATTCTTCAAAGTAGCCACCCTTTGCCTTGATGACAGCTTTGTACACTCTTGGCATTCTCTCAACCAGCTTCATGAGGCAGTCACCTGGAATGCATTTCCATTAACAGGTGTGCCTTGCTAAAAGTTAATTTGTGGAATGTCTTTCCTTAATGTGTTTGAGCCAATCATTTGTGTTGTGACAAGGTAGGGGTGGTATACAGAAAATAGCCCTATTTGGTAAAATACCAAGTCCTAATTATGGCAAGAACAGCTCCAATAAGCAAAGAGAAATGACAGTCCATTCTTACTTTGACTGACCTTCATGGTCTTAATGTGGAACATTTCAAGAACTTTGAACTTTTCTTCAAGTTCAGTCACAAAAACCATCAAGCGCTATGATGAAACTGGCTCTCATGAGGACCGCTAGAGGAAAGGAAGACCCAGAGTTACCTCTGTTGCAGAGGATAAGTTCAAAACAGTTACCAGCCTCAGAAATTGCAGTTTAAATAAATGCAACAGACACATTTTAACATCAACTGTTCAGAGGAGACTGCGTGAATCAGGCCTTCATGGTCAAATTGCTGCAAATTAACCACTACTAAAGACACCAATGAGAAGAAGAGACTTGCTTGGGCCAAGAAACATGAGCAATGGACATTAGACCGGTGGAAATCTGTCCTTTGGTCTGATGAGTACCAATTTTTTATTTTTGGTTACAACCGCCATGAGACGCAGAGTAGGTGAACGGATGATCTCCGCATGTGTGGTTCCCACCGTGAAGCATGGAGGAGGAGGTGTGATGGTGTGGGGGTGCTTTGCTGGTGACACTCAGTGATTTATTTAGAATTCAAGGCACACTTAACCAGCATGGCTACCACAGCATTCTGCAGCGATACGCCATCTCATCTGGTGTGCGTTTAGTGGGACTATAATTTGTTTTTCAACAGGAAAATGATCCAAAACACACCTCCAGGCTATGTAAGGGCTATTTGACCAAGAAGAAGAGTGATGGAGTGCTGAATCAGTTGACCTGGCCTCCACAATCACCCAACCTCAACCCAATTGAGATGGTTTTGGATGGGTTGGATTGCAGAGTGAAGGAAAAGCAGTGCTCAGAATATGTGGGAACTCCTTCAAGACTGTTGGAAAAGCATTCCAGGTGAAGCTGGTTGAGAAAATGCCAAGTGTGTAAAACTGTCATCAAGGCAAAGAGTGCTACTTTGAAGAATCTCAAATATATTATAACTTTTTGGGTTGCTACATGATTCCATATGTGTTATTTCATAGTTTTGATGTCTTCACTATCATTCTACAATGTAGAAAATAGTAAAAATAAAGAAACACCCTTGAATGAGTAGGTGTGTCCAAACATTTTTGGTATGACTGGAACTGCATATATATTTTTGGGTTTGACATTTCACATTTTTGGCAAATTTAAGTTGTGCTAATGTAAAGAAAATAACTTGTACTTCCACAATTCCTTTAGCTGCTATTTCAAAATGCCTTATTGTTTTTATTTAATTATTTTTATTTTACCTTTATTTAACCAGGTAGGCTAGTTGAGAACAAGTTCTCATTTGCAACTGCGACCTGGCCAAGATAAAGCAAAGCAGTGTGACACAGACAACAACACAGTTACACATGGAGTAAACAATAAACAAGCCAATAACACAATAAACAAGTCAATGACACAGTAGAAAAAAGAAAGTCGACATACAGTGTGTGCAAAAGGCATGAGGAAGTAGGCAATAAATAGGCCATAGGAGCGAATAATTACAATTTAGCAGATTAACACTGGAGTGATAAATGAGCAGATGATGTGCAAGTACAGATACTGGTGTGCAAAAGAGCAGAAAAGTAAATAAAATAAAAACTGTATGGGGATGAGGTTGGTAGATTGGGTGGGCTATTTACAGATGGACTATGTACAGCTGCAGCGATCAGTTAGCTGCTCAGGTAGTTGATGTTTAAAGTTGGTGAGGGAAATGAATGTCTCCAACTTCAGCAATTTTTTTGCAATTCGTTCCAGTCACTGGCAGCAGAGAACTGGAAGGAAAGGCGGCCAAATGAGGTGTTGGCTTTGGGGATGATCATTGAGATATGCCTGCTGGAACGTGTGCTACGGGTGGGTGTTGTTATCGTGACCAGTGAACTGAGATAAGGCAGAGCTATACCTAGACTTATAGATGACCTGGAGCCAGTGGGTTGTGGAACATCTGTTGCTTAAAATTAAACTCTGTGGATAGTCTACATTTATTTTTATGTAAATGCCCTGAATTTGTGGCATTGTCAAAATGCCACCACTCATTTCCCTAGAATTTCAGTATTATATACAAAAGTATGTGGACACCCCTTCAAATTAGTGGATCGTAAGTGCTGTTATTGTGAAGTGAAAATGTCTAGGAGCAACAACGGCTCAGCCGCGAAGTGGTAGGCCACACAAGCTCACAGAAGGGGACCGCCACTGAAGCGCATACAAATCGTCTGTCCTCGGGTTGCAACACTCACTGCTGAGTTCCAAACTGCCTCTGGAAGCAACGTCAGCAGAACTGTTTGTCGGGAGCTTCATGAAATGGGTTTCCATGGATGAGCAGCTCCAGACAAGCCTAAGTTCACCATGCGCAATGCCAAGCATCGGCTGGTGTGCTGTAAAGTTTGGACTCAGTGGAAGCAGTGGAAACACGTTCTCTGGAGTGATGAATCACGCTTCATCATCTGGCGGTCTGACGGACGAATCTGGGTTTGCCGGATGCCAGGAGAACGCTACCTGCCCCAATGCATAGTGCAAACTGTAAAGTTTTGTGGAGAAGGAATAATGGTCTGGGGCTGTTCTTCGTAGTTCGGGCTAGGCTGTTTAGTTCCAGTGAAGGGATATCTTACCGTGATTCTGTGCTTCCAAAGTTGTGGCAACAGTTTGGGGAAGGCCTGTTTCAGCATGTTGCTCCTGTGCACAAAGTGAGGTCCATAATACAGAAATGGTTTGTCAAAATCGGTGTGGAAGAACTTGACTGGCCTGCACAGAGCCCTGACCTCAACCCCATCGAACACCTTTTGGATGAATTGGAACGCCGACTGCGAAGCCAGGCTTAATCGCCCAACAACAGTGCCCGACCTCGCTAATACTATTGTGGCTGAATTAAATTAAATCCCTGCAGCAATGTTCCAACATCTAGTGGAAAACCTCAGAAGAGTGGAGGCTGTTATAGCAGCAAAGGGGGGACCAACTCCATGTTAATGCCCATGATTTTGGAATGAGATGTTTGACAAACTTTTCGTCATGTAGTGCATTTCTGACCACTAATATCCCTGGAGCCTGAAATTAGCCTATTAGATGTTGGATAGCAACAGGTGTGTGTTAGTTAGTTAGTGCATCTACTGTATATTCAAACAAAACAACCAGTACAGAACAAAGGCAGGAAATGTCCTTTGTTACTGTTTTATCATTTACAGTTTGTTTCAGTGGTTATTTGTTGATCATCTCTCACAGGATTTTATGATGTTTAAGTGCAGTCATCTGTAGCTCTCTGTTCAGTTCCATTTGGTCAGATAAATCAAATGGGGGGGGTTTCACTTTCTCTATTTTTAGTCACTCTCTTTCTTTTCTCTCGATCACTTTCTTTCTCTCTAAACTTCTCTTTACTCCATGAGAAGGGTCAGATAGAAAGATAAATAAAAGAGAAAGTGTAGAAGTAGAGTAAATAGATCTGTAATGAGCCACTTAACAGTGAAGTGACAGCACTCTCAGTGTGGAGAGAATGATGAAGCTGTGGCAGACTTGCCAGGGCTACACAGGACTGACTGGACCCTGGGCTGAACTTTGACCCCCTAATGACAGGTTTATTAAACTGCTGTTTGTGTCATGCCTCTTCTCTCAATGTGTCTCTGTGTTATTACTTGTCCTGTTGCTGTAAGCGTGCCTATATATTTCTCTCTCTCTAAGGTCTCTTCATCTGTGGTCACAACTGCCTGCTGACGGCTGAGTGGATGTCAGCCAGTAAGATAGTGTGTCATGTGGGCCCAGCCAAAGACGATAAGGGAGAGATCATCGTCAGCACCAAGTCAGGAGGACACGGCACCTCCACCGTCTCCTTCAAGCTGCTCAAGGCTGAGAAGATCGGTAAGATGGCTGCTGTCTGTAAGCACTCCAGTTCTAATACAAGTCTCTCTGTCAATCATCAGAGGAACTCTAGAATGACTACTCAGTGGCACAAGTACAGACAATCTTCCTCGGTATTACCAAGCAGAGGCAGCGGGGAACTACAGTATGGCTACTCATACTGTTTTGTCCTGTGTTGCTGTACAAACTGTATAGTAGCTCTGTCAGGTACTATTATTTTGTGTGTGTGTGATCTTGGCGGTCCCTCAGTGATTATGTGTGTCTGTGCTCTAGGTATCCTGGACCAGTCTGCTGTGTGGGTGGATGAGATGAACTATTACGACATGAGAACCGACCGCAACAAGGGCATCTCTCCCCTCTCCCTACGCCCCAGCAATCCATTGGGCATCGACGTAGACAAGTAGGGACATACAGACGCACGCACGCACACTACACACACACACGCGCATGCTACACACACACAAGACACGCATGCATGCACACACTACACACACACCACACACATACATAAACACACAGGTTCTAGTCTTTGAGTCATGGTTTAGGTCTGTAAACAGAAACAAAGGATCCCCATGTGGAGGTGTTTGAAATGTTATGCCAACACAGCAATGGCTCAACTGGATTTAACCACTGAACAATGCACTGGAGACAAAATCATTGTGTTTAAAGGAGAGAGAAGAAAAGAAGAAAGGAAATAGTTGAAAAGAAAGAGTGCAGCCCACCACACATGGTCATAGGAGGCGTGTGGTGTGGTCTCAGCCTCCCACGCGCCTGGCAGAGAAAGCACAGCCTGTAATGTATAGTTGAGTTTATATAGTTCTGGTATGTCTGTGCTCTAGGCCCTCTGGTGTTTGTTTGGTTTAGAGGGGGCAGGGGCCAAGTGACCACTCGTGGCCAGGGAGGTTAGCCCCTGACTGAGCCGCAAACCCTCCATGTCCAGGGTCACTTTCCTGGGCCTGCTGGTAGGCTGCAACCCATAGAACGAGTTATCCCGAACTGAGAAACCACGGTTTCTTCTCTTCATGTTATTAGCCACATTAAAGACTTTCTCTGGTACTTTGGCGACTAGTAAGTTTGTTGTTTTAAACCTCCCAATTTGGGCTGGATGTGTCTATGTGTAGTTCACACATGCATAATATTTGAGCAAAGTTGCTCTCTTACCTTAATTAGCTATGAAATCCCTAGTTTGAAAGCAACTGCTTTCTGGAAGCTGTGCGGCGCCATTTCCCCCCACTTGGGCCAGCCCCCTAGCAATTCGAGTTTCAGCCAATGAGCTTCAGCCCTTCGCCATTTTAGTGACTGTTAGCAAGACGTACACACAGTAGAGAGCGATCAATGACGTAACGTAGTAAGCAATTTTTGTGGATCGCTTTTGGCTCATGGATGCTACTTTCAGAGCTGCTGGCTAAAAAGTATGCAAAAAGATGGGAGAATATCTAGTAAAGACACTCGTCCATTAAAATGGACACACACACACTGCACAGTACACACACACACACACACACACTGCACAGTTCTCACACACACACACACACACACACACACACACACACACACACACACACACACACACACACACACACACACACACACATCACATGAATGAATGTAGCCAATGCTGTTTATTGAAGAGACAGTGGCTAGCTGTCCAACCAGACACAGTTGACCAGGAGAAGTGGAGTGGACGGAGTCGGACAACCTTTTAGTGAATCGTTTAGTAATTCAATAACTTTCAACCCATGATTATCATTACGAGGTCTTGAACCAGTTTGAACAAGTTTGTCTGGTGGTGATGTCACTGGCTGGTTATTATTGCCGAGAGGTCAGACAGGAAGTCATCTTGTCGGTCTGCAAAACACTTCCTGGGGATGTCATCATCAACCTGTTCCTTTTTATTTTGGTCCACACGCTACAGAGTAACAAACCTCGTCCGAGCCGCAATGCTCCAGTAATAATGTCCCAACTGTAACTGCTTGTTTTGAGTTCGCCTACTGAACTGCATGAATAGTAAGAGCAAAGTTTCTCTCAGCGTATACGTATGTGCTTCCTGTCTGTAGAGCAAAGCAGCGGATCCGTAACATGTGAGAGCAGGCTTTGATAACGTGCCAGGTATGGAGATGAGGGAATAACTTAACGGACTGAGAAAGTTGTTTCTCTCTCTTTTGCTTCCTGACTCTCTCTCTGTCTCTTTCGAGATACATGTGTAAATTGAATATGCCACTTTGTAGAAGCTTTGTAAAGTGACCTACAGTGCATCCGTTTTTAGTATGTTCACTTGATCTTTGCAAATTCAATCTGTAAACTTTGTTGTTCACGCCACACTCTTACCAACTGAGCAACAAAGTTACAAGGTCGTTAGCAGAGCATGGGTACTTTGAATGGAAAGTGTGGTGAGTTCTATGGTGATCAAACCCTCTCTCTCTCCCACTTCTTTCCCATGACAACCCATCGTTACATCTTTTCTGAGATAATTCTGCTCTATGATGTTTGTGTGTGTGCATGCATGCGTGTGTGTGTAATCACTCCCTGAAGGCTCAGTGGGCTCCAGTACATTACAGTGGAGGCTGGATGGGGGGGGGGTTAGGGTTTAGTTTGTGTAGCCCACGGGTCATTACCACAGATCAAACCTTCCTAATGAGCTCTAGGTCCTCAAGGGGCACCCAGGCGTCACACACTGCTCTTCCCACGCCCGGGCCTCCCTCCTTGGGCACAGCCTGGCCTCACACTGACCCCTGCTGGATGACTTTATACAAACACCCCAACTCACCTTTCACCTCATTACATTATAAGAAGGACATTCTTGTTATTTTGTACAATGTCATGGATATGTTATTTCTTATTTGTGAAACTATGTACAGTTGTAAGCATTACCTATTATGTGTTGTTTGTGTAGATTGTGTTCAATTTTCAACTTCATTGTCAAAGAGAGAAATGGGCTAAGCAGTATAATCTATAATACTATGTTTGCTTTTAACCAAATGTGCCTGAATACATTATCCGTATGGGTGATCAAGAGAAATCCAACCCACAATCACTCTACCAACTGACCCAAACAGGACCACAGCATGACCGTACAGGACCACAGCATGACCGTACAGGACCACAGTATGACCGTACAGGACCACAGCATGACCGTACAGGACCACAGTATGACCGTACAGGACCACAACATGACCGTACAGGACCACAGCATGACCGTACAGGACCACAGCATGACCGTACAGGACCACAGCATGACCGTACAGGACCACAGCATGGCCGTACAGTACCACAGCATGACCGTACAGGACCACAGCATGACCGTACAGGACCACAGCATGACCGTACAGGACCACAGCATGACCGTACAGGACCACAGCATGACCGTACAGGACCACAGCATGACCGTACAGGACCACAGCATGACCGTACAGTACCACAGCATGACCGTACAGGACCACAGCATGACCGTACAGGACCACAGCATGACCGTACAGGACCACAGTATGACCGTACAGGACCACAACATGACCGTACAGGACCACAGCATGACCGTACAGGACCACAGCATGACCGTACAGGACCACAGCATGACCGTACAGGACCACAGCATGACCGTACAGGACCACAGCATGACCGTACAGGACCACAGCATGACCGTACAGGACCACAGCATGACCGTACAGGACCACAGCATGACCGTACAGGACCACAGCATGACCGTACAGGACCACAGCATGACCGTACAGGACCACAGCATGACCGTACAGGACCACAGCATGACCGTACAGGACCACAGCATGACCGTACAGGACCACAGCATGACCGTACAGGACCACAGCATGACCGTACATAGAAGATATAAAACATAAATTTCACAGGGTTTCTTAGTAATCCGTTTTCTCCCCCAGGGGTAAGGTCCCTCTGAAAGATCTGGAGGCCATGTTCCCAGGGGTGAGTGGGGATTTCACCAGCGAGAACTTCTCAGCCACCTGGTACCTAATCGAGAACCACTCTGTCACCAGGTAGGTCAGGCCGACCTACCTATCTATTTTCTACGACCTCTGGGTCAGACACACAGCCAATCACAAGGATATTTCTCCTGTACCAGCCAGCGCACCATCCCAACTAATATGTTGATGAACGTCAGCCCTCTAGCCAAGCGATCAGTCAGAAACACTGTTGGAAGTAATGCAGTGACTTGGCACAACACTTTTGAATGTTGTCTTTATCATCAAATCACAATTTATTTCAAATGCATTTAACAAAGGCCTCAATACAGTTTACAATAAAAAAATATATATTTTTAATTTTTTTACGTGGTTCTCAGTCCATCCAATCAATCCACTGACCCAGAAACAGAGCTAGTCTGTAAATAAATACAATCTAGCTCCAATCCCTGTTGATCCCTGACCCCTGACTTGGCACAAGAAAACTTTGGACATGTGGAGGAATTGTCCTTTCTCTTGTTGACTTCTGACCCCTGGTCTCTGTCATACTAGGACAGTGTTTGTCAGCATGTCTGTCAGGTTATTATTAGTCTCTCCTGGTTTCCTCCCTGTCATCCATCATGGTTCCCCTCCATCTAACCCCCCAGTCTAGCGGATGGATCCTGTCTGCTCCTGGCCAGCAACTGCAGGGCTGCAGACTCCACTGGGTTGGGCTGTTTTGAGTTGACAGGGCCTGTGTTTCTTCCTCCAGAGGAAACTTACATTCACTCCCAAAGTACACACACGCATGCTTGTGCGGACTCACTTGTGTGCGTTACACATAGAAAATCGTACGCACACACACACTCCTCTGACTGATGGGATGGTGTCACACTTGGAAGTAAACAGAGTTTTTAACTTTCACATCCCACTTTTCTTTCTCATCTCGCTCTCTCTTTCCCTCCCTCCCCCTCTCAGTTTTGACCAGTTGCGTATGGCAGCCAGTAACCTGAAGAAGCAGGCCACTAGGAAGAACGAGGGCAGTCTGGCCTACGTGAAGGGAGGCCTCAGCACTTTCTTTGAGGCACAGGACGCCCTCGCAGGTAAAGATACAGTACACGTTACACACAGACTATACACAGAGTATGTGTTTTTTACACTGTACATCAATACTACACAGAGAGTGTGTGGTATATACATTATATGTGTGCTATTACACAGGTAGATGATAACCGTATAAAGACAATGAATGTAAACATGTTTCAGGGTTGACGGTACTTGTCTCTCATGATGCAAGTAAGAGTTTGTGAGGCTCTGGTCTATTGCAGTGTGTGTTTGACTAATATCCTTTACAGACATAGAACACTTCTACAGTAACGCGTCGATAGCGACAATAGATCATTTTTAAAAGTGCCGCATCAGGAGCATCTGTACCTTTTCTGACAGTAGAATTCTGCTCTGGCATATAATGACCGGTATTGTGTCCCTGACAACAATAAACCTTACTGATTGATGTGCTGCTGTGTTTTTTTAAATGGCGTTTTATTTTATGATAGTTTTCTTTCTACTAAATTTCTTGGTAAGTCACAGTGTTTAATGAACTTTTTTTAGGAGAGAGTGGGCTGCTGGCAGGCAGGGCGCAGGCAGGCAGCTCGAGATTATTTGATTGACAGTTCTTGTCCCATAGTGATGGACGTCAATCCTGCTTCAGAGGAGGAATTCCATTATAGACAAGTAAAATGCCTGTTCAGTGGTTCTTCAAAACTATCTCCAGAGATGGTTTTGTGTCGTCTTTTGAAATAGTGTACCCTTAGCCGAGGCACTTTCAAGGTGGCACATTCCATCTGTCTGTAAAGAGTATAAGACCGGTATGGTTTGGGATATCATTAGTGTGGTGTTTTACAGTGGGAGTTAGAATAAGACCGGTATGGTTTGGGATATCATTAGTGTGGTGTTTTACAGTGGGAGTTAGAATAAGACAGGTATGGTTTGGGATATCAGTAGTGTGGTGTTTTACAGTGGGAGTTAGAATAAGACAGGTGTGGTTTGGGATATCATTAGTGTGGTGTTTTACAGTGGGAGTTAGAATAAGACAGGTATGGTTTGGGATATCATTAGTGTGGTGTTTTACAGTGGGAGTTAGAATAAGACAGGTATGGTTTGAGATATCATTAGTGTGGTGTTTTACAGTGGGAGTTAGAATAAGACAGGTGTGGTTTGAGATATCATTAGTGTGGTGTATTACAGTGGGAGTTAGAATAAGACGGGTATGGTTTGGGATATCATTAGTGTGGTGTTTTACAGTGGGAGTTAGAATAAGACAGGTATGGTTTGAGATATCATTAGTGTGGTGTATTACAGTGGGAGTTAGAATAAGACAGGTATGGTTTGGGATATCATTAGTGTGGTTTACAGTGGGAGTTAGAATAAGACAGGTGTGGTTTGGGATATCATTAGTGTGGTGTATTACAGTGGGAGTTAGAATAAGACAGGTGTGGTTTGGGATATCATTAGTGTGGTGTATTACAGTGGGAGTTAGAATAAGACAGGTGTGGTTTGGGATATCATTAGTGTGGTGTATTACAGTGGGAGTTAGAATAAGACAGGTATGGTTTGGGATATCATTAGTGTGGTGTATTACAGTGGGAGTTAGAATAAGACAGGTATGGTTTGGGATATCATTAGTGTGGTGTATTACAGTGGGAGTTAGAATAAGACAGGTATGGTTTGAGATATCATTAGTGTGGTGTTTTACAGTGGGAGTTAGAATAAGACAGGTATGGTTTGGGATATCATTAGTGTGGTGTATTACAGTGGGAGTTAGAATAAGACAGGTATGGTTTGGGATATCATTAGTGTGGTGTTTTACAGTGGGAGTTAGAATAAGACAGGTATGGTTTGGGATATCATTAGTGTGGTGTTTTACAGTGGGAGTTAGAATAAGACAGGTATGGTTTGGGATATCATTGGTGTGGTGTTTTACAGTGGGAGTTAGAATAAGACAGGTGTGGTTTGGGATATCATTAGTGTGGTGTTTTACAGTGGGAGTTAGAATAAGACAGGTGTGGTTTGGGATATCATTAGTGTGGTGTTTTACAGTGGGAGTTAGAATAAGACAGGTATGGTTTGGGATATCATTAGTGTGGTGTTTTACAGTGGGAGTTAGAATAAGACAGGTATGGTTTGGGATATCATTAGTGTGGTGTTTTACAGTGGGAGTTAGAATAAGACAGGTATGGTTTGGGATATCATTAGTGTGGTGTTTTACAGTGGGAGTTAGAATAAGACAGGTGTGGTTTGGGATATCATTAGTGTGGTGTTTTACAGTGGGAGTTAGAATAAGACCGGTATGGTTTGGGATATCATTAGTGTGGTGTTTTACAGTGGGAGTTAGAATAAGACAGGTGTGGTTTGAGATATCATTAGTGTGGTGTTTTACAGTGGGAGTTAGAATAAGACAGGTGTGGTTTGGGATATCATTAGTGTGGTGTATTACAGTGGGAGTAAAGAATAAGACAGGTGTGGTTTGGCATATTATTAGTGTGGTGTTTTACAGTGGGAGTTAGAATAAGACAGGTGTGGTTTGGGATATCATTAGTGTGGTGTTTTACAGTGGGAGTTAGAATAAGACCGGTATGGTTTGGGATATCATTAGTGTGGTGTTTTACAGTGGGAGTTAGAATAAGACAGGTGTGGTTTGGGATATCATTAGTGTGGTGTTTTACAGTGGGAGTTAGAATAAGACCGGTATGGTTTGGGATATCATTAGTGTGGTGTTTTACAGTGGGAGTTAGAATAAGACAGGTGTGGTTTGGGATATTATTAGTGTGGTGTTTTACAGTGGGAGTTAGAATAAGACAGGTGTGGTTTGGGATATTATTAGTGTGGTGTATTACAGTGGGAGTTAGAATAAGACAGGTGTGGTTTGGGATATCATTAGTGTGGTGTTTTACAGTGGGAGTTAGAATAAGACAGGTATGGTTTGGGATATCATTAGTGTGGTGTTTTACAGTGGGAGTTAGAATAAGACAGGTATGGTTTGGGATATCATTAGTGTGGTGTTTTACAGTGGGAGTTAGAATAAGACAGGTATGGTTTGGGATATCATTGGTGTGGTGTTTTACAGTGGGAGTTAGAATAAGACAGGTGTGGTTTGGGATATCATTAGTGTGGTGTTTTACAGTGGGAGTTAGAATAAGACAGGTGTGGTTTGGGATATCATTAGTGTGGTGTTTTACAGTGGGAGTTAGAATAAGACAGGTATGGTTTGGGATATCATTAGTGTGGTGTTTTACAGTGGGAGTTAGAATAAGACAGGTATGGTTTGGGATATCATTAGTGTGGTGTTTTACAGTGGGAGTTAGAATAAGACAGGTATGGTTTGGGATATCATTAGTGTGGTGTTTTACAGTGGGAGTTAGAATAAGACAGGTGTGGTTTGGGATATCATTAGTGTGGTGTTTTACAGTGGGAGTTAGAATAAGACCGGTATGGTTTGGGATATCATTAGTGTGGTGTTTTACAGTGGGAGTTAGAATAAGACAGGTGTGGTTTGAGATATCATTAGTGTGGTGTTTTACAGTGGGAGTTAGAATAAGACAGGTGTGGTTTGGGATATCATTAGTGTGGTGTATTACAGTGGGAGTTAGAATAAGACAGGTGTGGTTTGGGATATTATTAGTGTGGTGTTTTACAGTGGGAGTTAGAATAAGACAGGTGTGGTTTGGGATATCATTAGTGTGGTGTTTTACAGTGGGAGTTAGAATAAGACCGGTATGGTTTGGGATATCATTAGTGTGGTGTTTTACAGTGGGAGTTAGAATAAGACAGGTGTGGTTTGGGATATCATTAGTGTGGTGTTTTACAGTGGGAGTTAGAATAAGACCGGTATGGTTTGGGATATCATTAGTGTGGTGTTTTACAGTGGGAGTTAGAATAAGACAGGTGTGGTTTGGGATATTATTAGTGTGGTGTTTTACAGTGGGAGTTAGAATAAGACAGGTGTGGTTTGGGATATTATTAGTGTGGTGTATTACAGTGGGAGTTAGAATAAGACAGGTGTGGTTTGGGATATCATTAGTGTGGTGTTTTACAGTGGGAGTTAGAATAAGACAGGTATGGTTTGGGATATCATTAGTGTGGTGTTTTACAGTGGGAGTTAGAATAAGACAGGTGTGGTTTGAGATATCATTAGTGTGGTGTTTTACAGTGGGAGTTAGAATAAGACAGGTATGGTTTGGGATATCATTAGTGTGGTGTATTACAGTGGGAGTTAGAATAAGACAGGTATGGTTTGGGATATCATTAGTGTGGTGTATTACAGTGGGAGTTAGAATAAGACAGGTGTGGTTTGAGATATCATTAGTGTGGTGTATTACAGTGGGAGTTAGAATAAGACAGGTATGGTTTGGGATATCATTAGTGTGGTGTTTTACAGTGGGAGTTAGAATAAGACAGGTATGGTTTGAGATATCATTAGTGTGGTGTTTTACAGTGGGAGTTAGAATAAGACAGGTATGGTTTGGGATATCATTAGTGTGGTGTTTTACAGTGGGAGTTAGAATAAGACAGGTGTGGTTTGGGATATCATTAGTGTGGTGTATTACAGTGGGAGTTAGAATAAGACAGGTGTGGTTTGGGATATTATTAGTGTGGTGTTTTACAGTGGGAGTTAGAATAAGACAGGTGTGGTTTGGGATATCATTAGTGTGGTGTTTTACAGTGGGAGTTAGAATAAGACAGGTATGGTTTGAGATATCATTAGTGTGGTGTTTTACAGTGGGAGTTAGAATAAGACAGGTATGGTTTGGGATATCATTAGTGTGGTGTATTACAGTGGGAGTTAGAATAAGACAGGTGTGGTTTGAGATATCATTAGTGTGGTGTATTACAGTGGGAGTTAGAATAAGACAGGTATGGTTTGGGATATCATTAGTGTGGTGTTTTACAGTGGGAGTTAGAATAAGACAGGTGTGGTTTGGGATATTATTAGTGTGGTGTTTTACAGTGGGAGTTAGAATAAGACAGGTGTGGTTTGAGATATCATTAGTGTGGTGTATTACAGTGGGAGTTAGAATAAGACAGGTATGGTTTGGGATATCATTAGTGTGGTGTTTTACAGTGGGAGTTAGAATAAGACAGGTGTGGTTTGGGATATCATTAGTGTGGTGTATTACAGTGGGAGTTAGAATAAGACAGGTGTGGTTTGGGATATCATTAGTGTGGTGTTTTACAGTGGGAGTTAGAATAAGACAGGTGTGGTTTGGGATATCATTAGTGTGGTGTTTTACAGTGGGAGTTAGAATAAGACAGGTATGGTTTGAGATATCATTAGTGTGGTGTTTTACAGTGGGAGTTAGAATAAGACAGGTATGGTTTGGGATATCATTAGTGTGGTGTATTACAGTGGGAGTTAGAATAAGACAGGTGTGGTTTGAGATATCATTAGTGTGGTGTATTACAGTGGGAGTTAGAATAAGACAGGTATGGTTTGGGATATCATTAGTGTGGTGTTTTACAGTGGGAGTTAGAATAAGACAGGTGTGGTTTGGGATATCATTAGTGTGGTGTATTACAGTGGGAGTTAGAATAAGACAGGTGTGGTTTGGCATATTATTAGTGTGGTGTTTTACAGTGGGAGTTAGAATAAGACAGGTGTGGTTTGGGATATCATTAGTGTGGTGTTTTACAGTGGGAGTTAGAATAAGACCGGTATGGTTTGGGATATCATTAGTGTGGTGTTTTACAGTGGGAGTTAGAATAAGACAGGTGTGGTTTGGGATATCATTAGTGTGGTGTTTTACAGTGGGAGTTAGAATAAGACCGGTATGGTTTGGGATATCATTAGTGTGGTGTTTTACAGTGGGAGTTAGAATAAGACAGGTGTGGTTTGGGATATTATTAGTGTGGTGTTTTACAGTGGGAGTTAGAATAAGACAGGTGTGGTTTGGGATATTATTAGTGTGGTGTATTACAGTGGGAGTTAGAATAAGACAGGTGTGGTTTGGGATATCATTAGTGTGGTGTTTTACAGTGGGAGTTAGAATAAGACAGGTATGGTTTGGGATATCATTAGTGTGGTGTTTTACAGTGGGAGTTAGAATAAGACAGGTATGGTTTGGGATATCATTAGTGTGGTGTTTTACAGTGGGAGTTAGAATAAGACAGGTATGGTTTGGGATATCATTGGTGTGGTGTTTTACAGTGGGAGTTAGAATAAGACAGGTGTGGTTTGGGATATCATTAGTGTGGTGTTTTACAGTGGGAGTTAGAATAAGACAGGTGTGGTTTGGGATATCATTAGTGTGGTGTTTTACAGTGGGAGTTAGAATAAGACAGGTATGGTTTGGGATATCATTAGTGTGGTGTTTTACAGTGGGAGTTAGAATAAGACAGGTATGGTTTGGGATATCATTAGTGTGGTGTTTTACAGTGGGAGTTAGAATAAGACAGGTATGGTTTGGGATATCATTAGTGTGGTGTTTTACAGTGGGAGTTAGAATAAGACAGGTGTGGTTTGGGATATCATTAGTGTGGTGTTTTACAGTGGGAGTTAGAATAAGACCGGTATGGTTTGGGATATCATTAGTGTGGTGTTTTACAGTGGGAGTTAGAATAAGACAGGTGTGGTTTGAGATATCATTAGTGTGGTGTTTTACAGTGGGAGTTAGAATAAGACAGGTGTGGTTTGGGATATCATTAGTGTGGTGTATTACAGTGGGAGTTAGAATAAGACAGGTGTGGTTTGGGATATTATTAGTGTGGTGTTTTACAGTGGGAGTTAGAATAAGACAGGTGTGGTTTGGGATATCATTAGTGTGGTGTTTTACAGTGGGAGTTAGAATAAGACCGGTATGGTTTGGGATATCATTAGTGTGGTGTTTTACAGTGGGAGTTAGAATAAGACAGGTGTGGTTTGGGATATCATTAGTGTGGTGTTTTACAGTGGGAGTTAGAATAAGACCGGTATGGTTTGGGATATCATTAGTGTGGTGTTTTACAGTGGGAGTTAGAATAAGACAGGTGTGGTTTGGGATATTATTAGTGTGGTGTTTTACAGTGGGAGTTAGAATAAGACAGGTGTGGTTTGGGATATTATTAGTGTGGTGTATTACAGTGGGAGTTAGAATAAGACAGGTGTGGTTTGGGATATCATTAGTGTGGTGTTTTACAGTGGGAGTTAGAATAAGACAGGTATGGTTTGGGATATCATTAGTGTGGTGTATTACAGTGGGAGTTAGAATAAGACAGGTGTGGTTTGAGATATCATTAGTGTGGTGTATTACAGTGGGAGTTAGAATAAGACAGGTATGGTTTGGGATATCATTAGTGTGGTGTTTTACAGTGGGAGTTAGAATAAGACAGGTGTGGTTTGGGATATCATTAGTGTGGTGTATTACAGTGGGAGTTAGAATAAGACAGGTGTGGTTTGGCATATTATTAGTGTGGTGTTTTACAGTGGGAGTTAGAATAAGACAGGTGTGGTTTGGGATATCATTAGTGTGGTGTTTTACAGTGGGAGTTAGAATAAGACCGGTATGGTTTGGGATATCATTAGTGTGGTGTTTTACAGTGGGAGTTAGAATAAGACAGGTGTGGTTTGGGATATCATTAGTGTGGTGTTTTACAGTGGGAGTTAGAATAAGACCGGTGTGGTTTGGGATATCATTAGTGTGGTGTTTTACAGTGGGAGTTAGAATAAGACAGGTGTGGTTTGGGATATTATTAGTGTGGTGTTTTACAGTGGGAGTTAGAATAAGACAGGTGTGGTTTGGGATATTATTAGTGTGGTGTATTACAGTGGGAGTTAGAATAAGACAGGTGTGGTTTGGGATATCATTAGTGTGGTGTTTTACAGTGGGAGTTAGAATAAGACAGGTATGGTTTGGGATATCATTAGTGTGGTGTTTTACAGTGGGAGTTAGAATAAGACAGGTATGGTTTGGGATATCATTAGTGTGGTGTTTTACAGTGGGAGTTAGAATAAGACAGGTATGGTTTGGGATATCATTGGTGTGGTGTTTTACAGTGGGAGTTAGAATAAGACAGGTGTGGTTTGGGATATCATTAGTGTGGTGTTTTACAGTGGGAGTTAGAATAAGACCGGTATGGTTTGGGATATCATTAGTGTGGTGTTTTACAGTGGGAGTTAGAATAAGACAGGTGTGGTTTGGGATATTATTAGTGTGGTGTTTTACAGTGGGAGTTAGAATAAGACAGGTGTGGTTTGGGATATTATTAGTGTGGTGTATTACAGTGGGAGTTAGAATAAGACAGGTGTGGTTTGGGATATCATTAGTGTGGTGTTTTACAGTGGGAGTTAGAATAAGACAGGTATGGTTTGGGATATCATTAGTGTGGTGTTTTACAGTGGGAGTTAGAATAAGACAGGTGTGGTTTGAGATATCATTAGTGTGGTGTTTTACAGTGGGAGTTAGAATAAGACAGGTATGGTTTGGGATATCATTAGTGTGGTGTTTTACAGTGGGAGTTAGAATAAGACAGGTGTGGTTTGAGATATCATTAGTGTGGTGTTTTACAGTGGGAGTTAGAATAAGACAGGTATGGTTTGAGATATCATTAGTGTGGTGTATTACAGTGGGAGTTAGAATAAGACAGGTGTGGTTTGGGATATCATTAGTGTGGTGTTTTACAGTGGGAGTTAGAATAAGACAGGTGTGGTTTGGGATATCATTAGTGTGGTGTATTACAGTGGGAGTTAGAATAAGACAGGTGTGGTTTGGCATATTATTAGTGTGGTGTTTTACAGTGGGAGTTAGAATAAGACAGGTGTGGTTTGGGATATCATTAGTGTGGTGTTTTACAGTGGGAGTTAGAATAAGACCGGTATGGTTTGGGATATCATTAGTGTGGTGTTTTACAGTGGGAGTTAGAATAAGACAGGTGTGGTTTGGGATATCATTAGTGTGGTGTTTTACAGTGGGAGTTAGAATAAGACCGGTATGGTTTGGGATATCATTAGTGTGGTGTTTTACAGTGGGAGTTAGAATAAGACAGGTGTGGTTTGGGATATTATTAGTGTGGTGTTTTACAGTGGGAGTTAGAATAAGACAGGTGTGGTTTGGGATATTATTAGTGTGGTGTATTACAGTGGGAGTTAGAATAAGACAGGTGTGGTTTGGGATATCATTAGTGTGGTGTATTACAGTGGGAGTTAGAATAAGACAGGTGTGGTTTGAGATATCATTAGTGTGGTGTATTACAGTGGGAGTTAGAATAAGACAGGTATGGTTTGGGATATCATTAGTGTGGTGTTTTACAGTGGGAGTTAGAATAAGACAGGTGTGGTTTGGGATATTATTAGTGTGGTGTTTTACAGTGGGAGTTAGAATAAGACAGGTGTGGTTTGAGATATCATTAGTGTGGTGTATTACAGTGGGAGTTAGAATAAGACAGGTATGGTTTGGGATATCATTAGTGTGGTGTTTTACAGTGGGAGTTAGAATAAGACAGGTGTGGTTTGGGATATCATTAGTGTGGTGTATTACAGTGGGAGTTAGAATAAGACAGGTGTGGTTTGGGATATTATTAGTGTGGTGTTTTACAGTGGGAGTTAGAATAAGACAGGTGTGGTTTGGGATATCATTAGTGTGGTGTTTTACAGTGGGAGTTAGAATAAGACAGGTATGGTTTGAGATATCATTAGTGTGGTGTTTTACAGTGGGAGTTAGAATAAGACAGGTATGGTTTGGGATATCATTAGTGTGGTGTATTACAGTGGGAGTTAGAATAAGACAGGTGTGGTTTGAGATATCATTAGTGTGGTGTATTACAGTGGGAGTTAGAATAAGACAGGTATGGTTTGGGATATCATTAGTGTGGTGTTTTACAGTGGGAGTTAGAATAAGACAGGTGTGGTTTGGGATATTATTAGTGTGGTGTTTTACAGTGGGAGTTAGAATAAGACAGGTGTGGTTTGAGATATCATTAGTGTGGTGTATTACAGTGGGAGTTAGAATAAGACAGGTATGGTTTGGGATATCATTAGTGTGGTGTTTTACAGTGGGAGTTAGAATAAGACAGGTATGGTTTGGGATATCATTAGTGTGGTGTATTACAGTGGGAGTTAGAATAAGACAGGTGTGGTTTGAGATATCATTAGTGTGGTGTTTTACAGTGGGAGTTAGAATAAAACAGGTATGGTTTGGGATATCATTAGTGTGGTGTTTTACAGTGGGAGTTAGAATAAGACAGGTGTGGTTTGAGATATCATTAGTGTGGTGTTTTACAGTGGGAGTTAGAATAAAACAGGTGTGGTTTGGGATATCATTAGTGTGGTGTTTTACAGTGGGAGTTAGAATAAGACAGGTATGGTTTGGGATATCATTAGTGTGGTGTATTACAGTGGGAGTTAGAATAAGACCGGTATGGTTTGGGATATCATTAGTGTGGTGTTTTACAGTGGGAGTTAGAATAAGACAGGTATGGTTTGAGATATCATTAGTGTGGTGTTTTACAGTGGGAGTTAGAATAAGACAGGTGTGGTTTGGGATATCATTAGTGTGGTGTTTTACAGTGGGAGTTAGAATAAGACAGGTATGGTTTGGGATATCATTAGTGTGGTGTATTACAGTGGGAGTTAGAATAAGACAGGTGTGGTTTGGGATATCATTAGTGTGGTGTTTTACAGTGGGAGTTAGAATAAGACAGGTATGGTTTGGGATATCATTAGTGTGGTGTATTACAGTGGGAGTTAGAATAAGACAGGTGTGGTTTGGGATATCATTAGTGTGGTGTTTTACAGTGAGCATGTAATCTAAGGACTTCCTGACCATTCCTCAGAACTCTGATGGACGTGTGGAAGCTGGCCTCTAGGTTTGTGTGTATGTGGGTGTGTATTGCCTGGTGTGTTTTCTGAAAAGTGTGTGTGATTCTGGGGTGTGTTTCTGTGCCTATGACCACGTCTCTGCAGCTCCTGGGTTTTCCTGTTGTGTGTGTAAATCAAATAAAATTGTATTTGTCACATATGCCGAACACAGCAGGGAAATGCTTACTTATACAAGCCCTTAACCAACAATGCAGTTTTAAGAAAAATAAGTGTTAATGTATTTGCTTAAATAAAATATTACAAATAGAAAATAGAAAAATATCAAATAATGAAAGTTAACAGTAAAATAACAGTAACGAGGCTATATGCAGGGGATACCGGTACAGAGTCAATGTGCTGGGGCACAGGATTTGGTTATGCACACGGTCACGCAGTGTGGTCTAGCAGTGGTTGATTAAAGAGGCATGTGTGTGTGAGCAGAGCACCACTCCACCGCAGTGTACCACAGTTGCGCTAGCCAACCACAACATCTTCATTAAAACGGCATCAGCTCTCACATGTCAATCACAGTGCTGCCTGTAGCAGGGCCATCTAGTTCTGTACTGCTTTCCTATTAGAACCGTTCATTACACAAATACACACACACCAACTAACATACACACTGAGACATATGCACACGCATACACACACATGTATACCCAAACAGACGCACACACACTCCCATGGCCTTTCTGATTCACTCTCTGATAACTCTGAGGTAACATTTTGACTGCTGTCGCTCTGCCAGGTAGCTCAGTCAAATCAATTGTTCAACTTTATCAGTCATATTTTTGTCTGTTTACTCTAATTCCCCTCATAGCCACTCAGTTACTTCCCCTGACTATTTATATGTTTCAGTCATTATTATGATTGCTTTCCGTATGTAATGTCTGTGCCCGGGTGGAGCAGGGGGGTCCGAATCCGAGGCAATGTTTTCATTGTTAGCGTCTGAATCTAAATAAACGGAGCAGGGCAACACAATGCAGGCCAGAGCAATAGGGATGATAACGGCCCTAATATGACCGAGGGGAACAATACAGTCCCTTTCTCACGTTCACTCTGCTGAGCGTGCCCATTATGAGCCAAAATGGGAAGAGCAGGTGTCCTCAGTGACCCAGGAAATAATGCACCCTCAGATGGACTCATGGCCTGTGAACCAGGAAGCAATAGACCATAAGATGACAAGTCAATTGACCTGTGTCATTAGGCTGTACTTCACTGTAAAGGTTTAAGAGTATATTCTGCCTCCTTACAGCACGGCTGTCAAGCTCATTCCACGGAGGGCCGAGTGTCTGCAGGTTTTACATTTTTACTTTCAATTAAGACCTAGACAACCAGGTAAGGGGAGTTCCTTTCTAATTAGTGACCTTAATTCATCAATCAAGTACGAGGGTGGAGCGAAAACCCGCAGAACCTCGGCCCTC
This sequence comes from Oncorhynchus mykiss, assembly GCF_013265735.2. Lineage (NCBI taxonomy): Eukaryota > Metazoa > Chordata > Actinopteri > Salmoniformes > Salmonidae > Oncorhynchus > Oncorhynchus mykiss. The sequence continues at coordinate 81,456,254 of NC_048569.1, forward strand.
CGTGGAATGAGTATGACGTGCCTTACAGCACATAGTCCTGTGATTATGTCTGTTTTTAGGGAGTTGAATCTGAGGCCCTTATTGAGAATGTCTCAGTGCTAGTTCTGGTATGGATAGTAAGCTTGATGTATGGTTCAAGTTACATACAATAGTCAGGTATGGTCAGGGTAAGCTTTAGTAATGTGCCAGCCATCTTGTTCTGAACCAGACGGCACTTTGCGGCTCCAGCAGTTGCTCACTGCCAGGTCCAGTTAGCACAGCTGTCCGCAAAACTGTGAATCCTTTCTTTGTCTGTCTCTCTCCATGTTTGGCAAGTCGTCTGAGTCATTCTAAATTAGCTCTACTTCAGGTGTTGCTGTACAAATTTAAAGGAAATTAATAATGAAGGGTCTGAGCGTGTGTGTGTGTGTGTGTGTGTGTGTGTGTGTGTGTGTCTGTGCTTCTGAGCGTGTGTGTGTGTGTCTGCGTCTGAGCGTGTGTGCTCTGTGTTCAGCATGTGTTACATTAAAAGTGGCACGGTACTAATAGCTGTTTAGCCTGTGGTGCTTCCAGCTCACTTAATCACCATTTAATGGCTTTTATTTTTAGTCTCCTCCTCAGTTTATTTTCTCTTCTGGCTGCATGTGAGAATTTTATTGATGGCTCTCGTAAAAGCCACTGGTGTTTTATTATTAAGAGAGAGCAGGGGAGAGGGGATCGCAGTGTGGAAATAAGGAAGGAATGTCTCTGCATGGACCAAATCTGGAAAATGAAATGAGTTCTGTTCTACCAGAAATGTTTTAAACAAGTGGTGTGTTTTGAGAATCCATGAGGTTCTTCTCTTTCTCCTCTTCTCTCTCCTGTTATCATCTCTCTCTACTTTCTCTCTTTTGTCTTGCCCTCTTCATTCCTTCCTCTCTTCTCATTTCATCTCCTCCAACAGAAATGTGTGTGTGCGCGTGCGCACTTGCCTCTGACGTCTCAGTAATAATGTCGGTGTGTGTTTCCCTGCTGGGTTTAAACACACAGTTTAGCACCAGGCATTAACTGGCTAACCCCACCCATCCTCATCCCACAGCACTATTTATGGCTAGTTTGGTTAGTGCAGTGGCTAGGCCAAATGCTAACCTCAGTGCGTGTAGTGTTGTGGACAGTGATAAGCTCTCTCCATTTAGGGAATGGAAACTACAGCCAACTGTTGCTCCCTAAACATGCTTACTACACCCTTCCTACACGGCTCCCCTTCTCTATTAGACTGAGACTTGTAGATACATAGTGACAGAGAAGAGGAGGGTAGATCGAGGGGTTACTTGAGGTCAAAGGTCAGACGACCTCGATGTCTAGGGTCACCCACCCAGTGGACCAGGGACTGGGTAAAACAGGAAGTGAAGGAATAGTTCTCTAAACTCTCTGTTTGACCCTGAGCAGACAGGCTGTTGAAAGGCATGAGGGGGTTCATAGTTCATAGTCATAGTTGGGGGCTGTTTGGTTAGGCTGATCCGCTGACATGAACCATGTTTCTGAACCATGTTTCACAGGGGTCTTCTGAGACCTGGCTGACTGACTAACTGGCTCACTGATTGACAGAGAGGCCGGGTTCCTTCTTTTTGCAGGGGGGCCTCAGAAGAATTATGACATTTGATGTCTTTCATTGTTGTGTGAAAAGGAAGTGGCCCTGCGATACAGGAAACGGACCACCGCTACCGTGTTCCAAAATCCCATATTTCCCAGGGCCGTATTCCCGACGCTCTGAACCTCCGACTCCGGTGCATAGTCAGGAGTCAAAACATCTCCAACTTCAGAACCCAGGGAGGCTGTATTTTTATTTTGGATCCATTCTTTTCAATTGGTTCCAGGAAGCTGAGTGGGGGCTGCCTGTGTCTCTTCCTCCGCTCGCGTGTGTGTGTGTGGTGTGTGTTATCTGGAGGCTGTTGGGGTGTTTAGGTTAGCCGTGACGTCATGACCGCGGCAGCGAGTATGTGTGACAGACAGAGAGGACACACAGCTGGCAGGGGGCACGGGGGTCTCCGCAGAGACAAAAACCAGGACCCTGGGGGTGTGTGTTTGTACAATACACGAGACTTCCCTCTACTCTATACTTTTCAGAGCAAATGGCATTATTCTTCCATAAAACCTCTGGTCTCCCTGTTTCTGTCTGTAGGCTAAGTAAGTCTATGGTTCCTGCCCCAGCTCTCTGAATGTCCTCTGGCCATTCTGCTTGCGTTGGTTCAGTGATGTCCGTGTCAATTTAGGCAGCCATGATATGATGGCATGTTTGATTAGTGAGGTTCAGGAATACCTCAGCCTCTCTGCCTCAAGGCTCCCGTCTTTCAGAACAGGACCCACATTTATTTACAGAACTCTCTCTCCCCTTTCTCTTTTTCCTTCCTTCGTTCCTTTTCTCTCGCTTTGTTCTGTTTTAGCTGACAGTCGTTGTTTTCAGTGGAGCGAATGAGGGTGAGAGTGGTGAAAAGCAGAGAATAAGGAAAGGGGGCTTGAAAGGGGGATGACATCCCTTTTCTCTTTCCCTTGTGTCAGTGTTTCTCGTCTCGTACCCTAGCCTCCCCTCTTTCTTCTCTCCCCCTCCATCCTGTCCTCTAATCCTACTTCCCCCCCCCCTCCATCCTCTCCTCTCAACCTACTCTCTCCCCAACTCCTCTCCTCAATCTTCTCTCCCACCCTCCATCTTCTCCTCTTCTCTCTCCCCCTCTCCATCTTCTCCCCCCCCCCCGCCATCTTGTCTCTGCCCCTCTCCTCTCCCCCCTCAATAAACGCTCACTGCCCCTCTCAGCACCCAGCTGCCCCACTACAGTCATTTGAGCAGCTCTGATACTCACTCACTCTCACACACACATGAATTACTCCAGACCAATTATCTCTTCTATCTCCTTTTCTTCTCCTTTTCTCACCTTTTACACTCTACCTTTCATCTACTTCTCCTTGCCTTACCACACCAGCACTATTTCCTACTCTGTGTTGATGTTGGACTGTGGACCCCCCCAGATCTTTATTCATTAGTGTTGTATAGTCAACCTGACACAAGCAGCATCCCTCTCAGCAGTAGAAATAGTGCCTTTCAGTCAGCTCTCCTCACCCAAATATTATTCCCCCAACTGATAAAACATTTGGATTTACATTTCCTCTGGGAGTCTCTTGGTCTTTGGGTGCACAGTATCTACAGTCTATGTTCAAAATGGATCAGTCTTCTTTCACCTAGATTATTTTCCAGGCATGTTACAAAGGCCATCAATGGAACATCAAATGCTGATCTGGAGTGGATGTTGATTGGGGGTACCAATTCAGTCAGGTTAGGTCAAGTGGATCAGTTACAGTAGCTGTGGTCAGGTCAGTGGTTGGCGTGGGAACGGTTGAGAGGGGCGTGGTCAGAGTCTGACAGAAGCCACTGGGGCAGAGAGGCTGTTTATTGTTTTAACTTCAGTTCCTCAAATTGGAATCTCATAATTACGCATGTTAGATTGAGCAGTAGAGGCACTCTGTGATTACAGAACACACAGAGACCTTAAAATAACTTGAATAACTCTATCTCTCTTTATCTTTCTCAATGTGTCTCTATATCTGAGTCTGTGCTGCTTTAATTCAGTGATTTGATACTGAATTCAGAGCTCAGATTTTTTTCTTGTCTCCTTTGATTGAACAGAATAATTGGAGCATCCATGACAGCTTGTCACGGTGTTGAATAAAACACTATTGTTATTTTACAGCGATCCACCAGAGGTTGGAGTCTGATGGGACAGAGAAGGTGGAGGGCTCCATGACACAGCGCCTGGAGAATGTCCTCAACAGTAAGCATTCCATCTTTCTATCCATCCATACATCTTCAATATGCATCCGTCCACCCATCTGTTCATTCATCCATCATCCATCCATCTATTCACTCTCTGTTAATATCTCTACCTCTCAGTTGGAACATACACCAATTCATAGGTCAAGTCAAATCAGTAGTATGTATTGTAATCTGAAGGCAGACATCATCCCAGCTGACATTGTTTAGACTACCTTCTATCTCTATAGGAAGTCCAATTAGCAGGAAGTTTCTTCAGAAAACACCACCTACTTAACTATCAATCTGTTTGAGGATAGATAGAGTGCGATTTCGCCTCCTCGCCACCCACCAATTATCTCACACACACCACGTTGTGTGTGTTCGTTTTTCCCTGTCTGTAGAGCGTCTCTTCCAGCTAGATCCTCTGTCCCTGTCTCCCATCTCATACATGATAATGTGACTCCTACAATGGAGCATCAATAAACATGTCCTCAGGGTTGAAGGTAAATAAACCTCCCTCCCGGACGCTGCTTTCATCCCCACAGCCCCAGACAGACACACATGTGGGCCCACAGCCCCAGACAGACACACATGTGGGCCCACAGCCCCAGACAGACACACATGTGGGCCCACAGCCCCAGACAGACACACATGTGGGCCCACAGCCCCAGACAGACACACATGTGGGCCCACAGCCCCAGACAGACACACATGTGGGCCCACAGCCCCAGACAGACACACATGTGGGCCCACAGCCCCAGACAGACACACATGTGGGCCCACAGCCCCAGACAGACATACATGTGGGCCCACAGCCCCAGACAGACATACATGTGGGCCCACAGCCCCAGACAGACACACATGTGGGCCCACAGCCCCAGACAGACACACATGTGGGCCCACAGCCCCAGACAGACACACATGTGGGCCCACAGCCCCAGACAGACATACATGTGGGCCCACAGCCCCAGACAGACATACATGTGGGCCCACAGCCCCAGACAGACATACATGTGGGCCCACAGCCCCAGACAGACATACATGTGGGCCCACAGCCCCAGACAGACATACATGTGGGCCCACAGCCCCAGACAGAAATACATGTGGGCCCACAGCCCCAGACAGACATACATGTGGGCCCACAGCCCCAGACAGACATACATGTGGGCCCACAGCCCCAGACAGACATACATGTGGGCCCACAGCACCAGACAGATATACATGTGGGCCCACAGCCCCAGACAGACATACATGTGGGCCCACAGCCCCAGACAGACATACATGTGGGCCCACAGCCCCAGACAGACATACATGTGGGCCCACAGCCCCAGACAGACATACATGTGGGCCCACAGCCCCAGACAGACATACATGTGGGCCCACAGCCCCAGACAGACATACATGTGGGCCCACAGCCCCAGACAGACATACATGTGGGCCCACAGCCCCAGACAGACATACATGTGGGCCCACAGCCCCAGACAGACATACATGTGGGCCCACAGCCCCAGACAGACATACATGTGGGCCCACAGCCCCAGACAGACATACATGTGGGCCCACAGCCCCAGACAGACATACATGTGGGCCCACAGCCCCAGACAGACATACATGTGGGCCCACAGCCCCAGACAGATATACATGTGGGCCCACAGCCCCAGACAGACATGCATGTGGGCCCACAGCCGAGAGCTCAGCAACCGCACACCTCCATAACTCCCTACATGTGGGCCTTCAGCCCGAGAGTAACCGAGCCACCCCTCCCCACCCTCCAGTCACCACACACACCAGTGGGTCTACACAATTACAAACATCCCCCCGAAATATCAAAACAGCATGACAACTCGTCAGTCAGAGCCCAGAGTGGGGAGTGAAAAATGTGAAATATTTCTCTGTTCACTGTTTCAATGTTTTTCCTTTTGAGATTTGGTGTGGTGGGGGCGAGAGGGCTAACCCTTTTTCTGATTAAAATCATTTTAGCGAGTCCTTGTTTTTTATTTTTTTGCCGGCACATCCGAGGCCACCCACAAAGCCGGAGAGTAGTGTGTGAATGGGCCTGGGAGGGAGAGAGAAGGAAAGACTGAGAGATACAGTGCCTTGCGAAAGTATTCGGCCCCCTTGAACTTTGCGACCTTTTGCCACATTTCAGGCTTCAAACATAAAGATATTAAACTGTATTTTTTTGTGAAGAATCAACCACAAGTGGGACACAATCATGAAGTGGAACGACATTTATTGGATCTTTCAAACTTTTTTAACAAATCAAAAACTGAAAAATTGGGCGTGCAAAATTATTCAGCCCCCTTAAGTTAATACTTTGTAGTGCCACCTTTTGCTGCGATTACAGCTGTAAGTCGCTTGGGGTATGTCTCTATCAGTTTTGCACATCGAGAGACTGAAATGTTTTCCCATTCCTCCTTGCAAAACAGCTCGAGCTCAGTGAGGTTGGATGGAGAGCATTTGTGAACAGCAGTTTTCAGTTCTTTCCACAGATTCTCGATTGGATTCAGGTCTGGACTTTGACTTGGCCATTCTAACACCTGGATATGTTTATTTTTGAACCATTCCATTGTAGATTTTGCTTTATGTTTTGGATCATTGTCTTGTTGGAAGACAAATCTCCGTCCCAGTCTCAGGTCTTTTGCAGACTCCATCAGGTTTTCTTCCAGAATGGTCCTGTATTTGGCTCCATCCATCTTCCCATCAATTTTAACCATCTTCCCTGTCCCTGCTGAAGAAAAGCAGGCCCAAACCATGATGCTGCCACCACCATGTTTGACAGTGGGGATGGTGTGTTCAGCTGTGTTGCTTTTACGCCAAACATAACGTTTTGCATTGTTGCCAAAAAGTTCAATTTTGGTTTCATCTGACCAGAGCACCTTCTTCCACATGTTTGGTGTGTCTCCCAGGTGGCTTGTGGCAAACTTTAAATTACACTTTTTATGGATATCTTTAAGAAATGGCTTTCTTCTTGCCACTCTTCCATAAAGGCCAGATTTGTGCAATATACGACTGATTGTTGTCCTATGGACAGAGTCTCCCACCTCAGCTGTAGATCTCTGCAGTTCATCCAGAGTGATCATGGGCCTCTTGGCTGTCTTCTCCTTGTATGAGCTGAAAGTTTAGAGGGACGGCCAGGTCTTGGTAGATTTGCAGTGGTCTGATACTCCTTCCATTTCAATATTATCGCTTGCACAGTGCTCCTTGGGATGTTTAAAGCTTGGGAAATCTTTTTGTATCCAAATCCGGCTTTAAACTTCTTCACAACAGTATCTCGGACCTGCCTGGTGTGTTCCTTGTTCTTCATGATGCTCTCTGCGCTTTTAACGGACCTCTGAGACTATCACAGTGCAGGTGCATTTATACAGAGACTTGATTACACACAGGTGGATTGTATTTATCATCATTAGTCATTTAGGTCAACATTGGATCATTCAGAGATCCTCACTGAACTTCTGGAGAGAGTTTGCTGCACTGAAAGTAAAGGGGCTGAATAATTTTGCACGCCCAATTTTTCAGTTTTTGATTTGTTAAAAAAGTTTGAAATATCCAATAAATGTCGTTCCACTTCATGATTGTGTCCCACTTGTTGTTGATTCTTCACAAAAAAATACAGTTTTATATCTTGATGTTTGAAGCCTGAAATGTGGCAAAAGGTCGCAAAGTTCAAGGGGGCCGAATACTTTCGCAAGGCACTGTAGCTGTCATGCTCTCCTTACTGACTCTCTCTCTCTACCTCTGCCTAGTTCAGGTAGCTTCCTGGCACACAGCTTCCTGGCACACAGCTTCCTGGCACACAGCTTCCTGGCACACAGCTTCCTAGCACACAGCTTCCTGGCACACAGGCCACAGAGGGAAATCAGATTCTCGCCTGAAAGATAATATGTATTAGTAGAAAAAACAATCTAGATTTTTTTTGATACCTGCCCTTTCTCTCTCTTTACTTCCTTCTCTCTACCCCCCTCCCCCCATCTCAGGAGCCAGTGATACAGCAGACACTCTGTTCCAGGAGGTTTTGGGGAGGAAGGATAAAGCTGACTCAACACGTAACGCCCTCAACGTTCTGCAGCGCTTCAAGTTCCTCTTTAACCTGCCGCTCAACATTGAACGAAACACACACAAGGTATACAGAACAGACACACACACACACACCTGCCCCTAAACAAAGAGTGCAACATACACAAGGTGCCCATCATACACACACATATAGACAGATACACATACGGACGCACACACACACCACACACATTTCTATGTACACACACAGCATACACACCTCTCTCTATCTGTCGCTCATCATTAAGTACAGTATCCAGAAGGTGGTGCTACAGAGGCCTGAATGTGTCTCATCTTGACATGTTCTTGTCCACTGTAGCTTTTTCTCTGTGTTACAAAATTCAACAAATGTGATGTTGTTACAGTGAGAGTTTAATTTTGTTGTGTTCTCTCTACATGTTATAATCATAAAGTATAATGTTGTTGTGTTCTCTCTACATGTTATAATCATAAAGTATTATGTTGTTGTGTTCTCTACATGTTATAATCATAAAGTATTATGTTGTTGTGTTCTCTACATGTTATAATCATGAAGTATTATGTTGTGTTCTCTGCATGTTATAATCATAAAGTATTATGTTGTTGTGTTCTCTCTACGTGTTATAATCATAAAGTATTATGTTGTTGTGTTCTCTACATGTTATAATCATAAAGTATTATGTTGTTGTGTTCTCTACATGTTATAATCATAAAGTATTATGTTGTTGTGTTCTCTCTACATGTTATAATCATAAAGTATTATGTTGTTGTGTTCTCTACATGTTATAATCATAAAGTATTATGTTGTTGTGTTCTCTACATGTTATAATCATAAAGTATTATGTTGTTGTGTTCTCTCTACATGTTATAATCATAAAGTATTATGTTGTGTTCTCTACATGTTATAATCATAATATATTATGTTGTTGTGTTCTCTACATGTTATAATCATAAAGTATTATGTTGTGTTCTCTACATGTTATAATCATAATATATTATGTTGTTGTGTTCTCTACATGTTATAATCATAAAGTATTATGTTGTTGTGTTCTCTCTACATGTTATAATCATAAAGTATTATGTTGTTGTGTTCTCTCTACATGTTATAATCATAAAGTATTATGTTGTTGTGTTCTCTCTACATGTTATAATCATGAAGTATTATGTTGTGTTCTCTCTACATGTTATAATCATAAAGTATTATGTTGTGTTCTCTCTACATGTTATAATCATAAAGTATTATGTTGTTGTGTTCTCTACATGTTATAATCATAAAGTATTATGTTGTTGTTCTCTACATGTTATAATCATAAAGTATTATGTTGTGTTCTCTACATGTTATAATCATAACATGTTCTCTACATGTTATAATCATAAAGTATTATGTTGTTGTGTTCTCTCTACATGTTATAATCATAAAGTATTATGTTGTTGTGTTCTCTCTACATGTTATAATCATAAAGTATCATGTTGTTGTGTTCTTTCTACATGTTATAATCATAAAGTATTATGTTGTTGTGTTCTTTCTACATGTTATAATCATAAAGTATCATGTTGTTGTGTTCTCTACATGTTATAATCATAAAGTATTATGTTGTTGTTCTCTACATGTTATAATCATAAAGTATTATCTTGTGTTCTCTACATGTTATAATCATAAAGTATTATGTTGTGTTCTCTGCATGTTATAATCATAAAGTATTATGTTGTTGTGTTCTCTACATGTTATAATCATAAAGTATTATGTTGTTGTGTTCTCTACATGTTATAATCATAAAGTATTATGTTGTTGTGTTCTCTCTACATGTTATAATCAATCATAAAGTATTATGTTGTGTTCTCTACATGTTATAATCATAAAGTATCATGTTGTTGTGTTCTCTACATGTTATAATCATAAAGTATTATGTTGTGTTCTCTCTACATGTTATAATCATAAAGTATTATGTTGTTGTGTTCTCTACATGTTATAATCATAAAGTATTATGTTGTTGTGTTCTCTCTACATGTTATAATCATTAAGTATTATGTTGTGTTCTCTCTACATGTTATAATCATAAAGTATTATGTTGTGTTCTCTCTACATGTTATAATCATAAAGTATTATGTTGTGTTCTCTACATGTTATAATCATAAAGTATTATGTTGTTGTGTTCTCTCTACATGTTATAATCATAAAGTATTATGTTGTTGTGTTCTCTACATGTTATAATCATAAAGTATCATGTTGTGTTCTCTACATGTTATAATCATAAAGTATTATGTTGTTGTGTTCTCTCTACATGTTATAATCATAAAGTATTATGTTGTTGTGTTCTCTCTACATGTTCTAATCATAAAGTATTATGTTGTTGTGTTCTCTACATGTTATAATCATAAAGTATTATGTTGTTGTGTTCTCTACATGTTATAATCATAAAGTATCATGTTGTGTTCTCTACATGTTATAATCATAAAGTATTATGTTGTTGTGTTCTCTCTACATGTTATAATCATAAAGTATTATGTTGTGTTCTCTACATGTTATAATCATAAAGTATTATGTTGTTGTGTTCTCTCTACATGTTATAATCATAAAGTATTATGTTGTGTTCTCTACATGTTATAATCATAACATGTTCTCTACATGTTATAATCATAAAGTATTATGTTGTTGTGTTCTCTCTACATGTTATAATCATAAAGTATCATGTTGTTGTGTTCTTTCTACATGTTATAATCATAAAGTATCATGTTGTTGTGTTCTCTCTACATGTTATAATCATAAAGTATAATGTTGTTGTTCTCTACATGTTATAATCATAAAGTATTATCTTGTGTTCTCTACATGTTATAATCATAAAGTATTATGTTGTGTTCTCTGCATGTTATAATCATAAAGTATTATGTTGTTGTGTTCTCTACATGTTATAATCATAAAGTATTATGTTGTTGTGTTCTCTCTACATGTTATAATCAATCATAAAGTATTATGTTGTGTTCTCTACATGTTATAATCATAAAGTATCATGTTGTTGTGTTCTCTACATGTTATAATCATAAAGTATTATGTTGTGTTCTCTCTACATGTTATAATCATAAAGTATTATGTTGTTGTGTTCTCTACATGTTATAATCATAAAGTATTATGTTGTTGTGTTCTCTACATGTTATAATCATAAAGTATTATGTTGTGTTCTCTACATGTTATAATCATAAAGTATTATGTTGTGTTCTCTCTACATGTTATAATCATAAAGTATCATGTTGTTGTGTTCTCTCTACATGTTATAATCATAATATATTATGTGGTTGTTCTCTACATGTTATAATCATAAAGTATTATGTTGTGTTCTCTCTACATGTTATAATCATAAAGTATTATGTTGTTGTGTTCTCTCTACATGTTATAATCATAAAGTATTATGTTGTTGTGTTCTCTCTTCATGTTATAATCATAAAGTATTATGTTGTGTTCTCTCTACGTGTTATAATCATAATATATTATGTTGTTGTGTTCTCTCTACATGTTATAATCATAAAGTATTATGTTGTTGTGTTCTCTCTACATGTTATAATCATAAAGTATTATGTTGTTGTGTTCTCTCTACATGTTATAATCATAAAGTATTATGTTGTTGTGTTCTCTCTACATGTTATAATCATAAAGTATTATGTTGTGTTCTCTACATGTTATAATCATAACATGTTCTCTACATGTTATAATCATAAAGTATTATGTTGTTGTGTTCTCTCTACATGTTATAATCATAAAGTATCATGTTGTTGTGTTCTTTCTACATGTTATAATCATAAAGTATCATGTTGTTGTGTTCTCTCTACATGTTATAATCATAAAGTATAATGTTGTTGTTCTCTACATGTTATAATCATAAAGTATTATCTTGTGTTCTCTACATGTTATAATCATAAAGTATTATGTTGTGTTCTCTGCATGTTATAATCATAAAGTATTATGTTGTTGTGTTCTCTACATGTTATAATCATAAAGTATTATGTTGTTGTGTTCTCTCTACATGTTATAATCAATCATAAAGTATTATGTTGTGTTCTCTACATGTTATAATCATAAAGTATCATGTTGTTGTGTTCTCTACATGTTATAATCATAAAGTATTATGTTGTGTTCTCTCTACATGTTATAATCATAAAGTATTATGTTGTTGTGTTCTCTACATGTTATAATCATAAAGTATTATGTTGTTGTGTTCTCTCTACATGTTATAATCATAAAGTATTATGTTGTTGTGTTCTCTACATGTTATAATCATAAAGTATTATGTTGTTGTGTTCTCTACATGTTATAATCATAAAGTATTATGTTGTGTTCTCTACATGTTATAATCATAAAGTATTATGTTGTGTTCTCTCTACATGTTATAATCATAAAGTATCATGTTGTTGTGTTCTCTCTACATGTTATAATCATAATATATTATGTGGTTGTTCTCTACATGTTATAATCATAAAGTATTATGTTGTGTTCTCTCTACATGTTATAATCATAAAGTATTATGTTGTTGTGTTCTCTCTACATGTTATAATCATAAAGTATTATGTTGTTGTGTTCTCTCTTCATGTTATAATCATAAAGTATTATGTTGTGTTCTCTCTACGTGTTATAATCATAATATATTATGTTGTTGTGTTCTCTCTACATGTTATAATCATAAAGTATTATGTTGTTGTGTTCTCTCTACATGTTATAATCATAAAGTATTATGTTGTTGTGTTCTCTCTACATGTTATAATCATAAAGTATTATGTTGTTGTGTTCTCTCTACATGTTATAATCATAAAGTATTATGTTGTTGTGTTCTCTCTTCATGTTATAATCATAAAGTATTATGTTGTGTTCTCTCTACGTGTTATAATCATAATATATTATGTTGTTGTGTTCTCTCTACATGTTATAATCATAAAGTATTATGTTGTTGTGTTCTCTCTACATGTTATAATCATAAAGTATTATGTTGTTGTGTTCTCTCTACATGTTATAATCATAAATTATTATGTTGTGTTCTCTCTACATGTTATAATCATAATATATTATGTGGTTGTTCTCTACATGTTATAATCATAAAGTATTATGTTGTGTTCTCTCTACATGTTATAATCATAAAGTATTATGTTGTTGTGTTCTCTCTACATGTTATAATCATAAAGTATTATGTTGTTGTGTTCTCTCTTCATGTTATAATCATAAAGTATTATGTTGTGTTCTCTCTACGTGTTATAATCATAATATATTATGTTGTTGTGTTCTCTCTACATGTTATAATCATAAAGTATTATGTTGTTGTGTTCTCTCTACATGTTATAATCATAAAGTATTATGTTGTTGTGTTCTCTCTACATGTTATAATCATAAATTATTATGTTGTGTTCTCTCTACATGTTATAATCATAAAGTATTATGTTGTTGTGTTCTCTACATGTTATAATCATAAAGTATTATGTTGTTGTGTTCTCTACATGTTATAATCATAAAGTATAATGTTGTTGTGTTCTCTCTACATGTTATAATCATAAAGTATCATGTTGTTGTGTTCTCTACATGTTATAATCATAATATATTATGTTGTTGTGTTCTCTACGTGTTATAATCATAATATATTATGTTGTTGTGTTCTCTCTACATGTTATAATCATAAAGTATTATGTTGTTGTGTTTTCTCTACATGTTATAATCATAATATATTATGTTGTTGTGTTCTCTACATGTTATAATCATAAAGTATTATGTTTTTGTGTTCTCTCTACTTGTTATAATCATAAAGTATTATGTTGTTGTGTTCTCTACATGTTATAATCAGAAAGTATTATGTTGTGTTCTCTACATGTTATAATCATAAAGTATTATGTTGTGTTCTCTCTACATGTTATAATCATAAAGTATTATGTTGTTGTGTTCTCTACATGTTATAATCATAAAGTATTATGTTGTGTTCTCTCTACATGTTATAATCATAAAGTATTATGTTGTTGTGTTCTCTCTACATGTTATAATCATAAAGTATTATGTTGTTGTGTTCTCTCTACATGTTATAATCATAAAGTATTATGTTGTGTTCTCTACATGTTATAATCATAAAGTATTATGTTGTTGTTCTCTACATGTTATAATCATAAAGTATTATGTTGTTGTGTTCTCTCTACATGTTATAATCATAAAGTATTATGTTGTTGTGTTCTCTACATGTTATAATCATAAAGTATTATGTTGTTGTGTTCTCTACATGTTATAATCATAAAGAATTATGTTGTGTTCTCTACATGTTATAATCATAAAGTATTATGTTGTGTTCTCTCTACATGTTATAATCATAAAGTATCATGTTGTTGTGTTCTCTCTACATGTTATAATCATAATATATTATGTGGTTGTTCTCTACTTGTTATAATCATAAAGTATTATGTTGTGTTCTCTCTACATGTTATAATCATAAAGTATTATGTTGTTGTGTTCTCTCTACATGTTATAATCATAAAGTATTATGTTGTTGTGTTCTCTCTTCATGTTATAATCATAAAGTATTATGTTGTGTTCTCTCTACGTGTTATAATCATAATATATTATGTTGTTGTGTTCTCTCTACATGTTATAATCATAAAGTATTATGTTGTTGTGTTCTCTCTACATGTTATAATCATAAAGTATTATGTTGTTGTGTTCTCTCTACATGTTATAATCATAAATTATTATGTTGTGTTCTCTCTACATGTTATAATCATAAAGTATTATGTTGTTGTGTTCTCTACATGTTATAATCATAAAGTATTATGTTGTTGTGTTCTCTACATGTTATAATCATAAAGTATAATGTTGTTGTGTTCTCTCTACATGTTATAATCATAAAGTATCATGTTGTGTTCTCTACATGTTATAATCATAATATATTATGTTGTTGTGTTCTCTACGTGTTATAATCATAATATATTATGTTGTTGTGTTCTCTCTACATGTTATAATCATAAAGTATTATGTTGTTGTGTTTTCTCTACATGTTATAATCATAATATATTATGTTGTTGTGTTCTCTACATGTTATAATCATAAAGTATTATGTTGTTGTGTTCTCTCTACTTGTTATAATCATAAAGTATTATGTTGTTGTGTTCTCTCTACATGTTATAATCATAAAGTATTATGTTGTTGTGTTCTCTACATGTTATAATCATAAAGTATTATGTTGTTGTGTTCTCTACTTGTTATAATCATAAAGTATTATGTTGTTGTGTTCTCTCTACATGTTATAATCATAAAGTATTATGTTGTGTTCTGTCTACATGTTATAATCATAAAGTATTATGTTGTTGTGTTCTCTCTACATGTTATAATCATAAAGTATCATGTTGTTGTGTTCTCTCTACATGTTATAATCATAAAGTATTATGTTGTTGTGTTCTCTCTACTTGTTATAATCATAAAGTATTATGTTGTTGTGTTCTCTCTACATGTTATAATCATAAAGTATCATGTTGTTGTGTTCTTTCTACATGTTATAATCATAAAGTATTATGTTGTTGTTCTCTACATGTTATAATCATAAAGTATTATCTTGTGTTCTCTACATGTTATAATCATAAAGTATCATGTTATTGTGTTCTCTACATGTTATAATCATAAAGTATTATGTTGTTGTTCTCTACATGTTATAATCATAAAGTATTATGTTGTGTTCTCTGCATGTTATAATCATAAAGTATTATGTTCTTGTGTTCTCTACATGTTATAATCATAAAGTATTATGTTGTTGTGTTCTCTACATGTTATAATCATAAAGTATTATGTTGTGTTCTCTCTACATGTTATAATCATAAAGTATTATGTTGTGTTCTCTCTACATGTTATAATCATAAAGTATTATGTTGTGTTCTCTCTACATGTTATAATCATAAAGTATTATGTTGTGTTCTCTACATGTTATAATCATAAAGTATTATGTTGTGTTCTCTCTACATGTTATAATCATAAAGTATTATGTTGTTGTGTTCTCTACATGTTATAATCATAAAGTATTATGTTGTGTTCTCTCTACATGTTATAATCATAAAGTATTATGTTGTTGTGTTCTCTCTACATGTTATAATCAATCATAAAGTATTATGTTGTGTTCTCTACATGTTATAATCATAAAGTATTATGTTGTTGTGTTCTCTACATGTTATAATCATAAAATATGATGTTGTTGTGTTCTCTACATGTTATAATCATAAAGTATTATGTTGTTGTGTTCTCTACATGTTATAATCATAAAGTATTATGTTGTGTTCTCTCTACATGTTATAATCATAAAGTATTATGTTGTTGTGTTCTCTACATGTTATAATCATAAAGTATTATGTTGTGTTCTCTACATGTTATAATCATAAAGTATTATGTTGTGTTCTCTCTACATGTTATAATCATAAAGTATTATGTTGTGTTCTCTCTACATGTTATAATCATAAAGCATTATGTTGTTGTTCTCTACATGTTATAATCATAATATATTATGTTGTTGTGTTCTCTCTACTTGTTATAATCATAAAGTATTATGTTGTGTTCTCTACATGTTATAATCATAATATATTATGTTGTGTTCTCTCTACATGTTATAATCATAAAGTATTATGTTGTTGTGTTCTCTCTACATGTTATAATCATAAAGTATCATGTTGTTGTGTTCTCTCTACGTGTTATAATCATAATATATTATGTTGTTGTGTTCTCTCTACATGTTATAATCATAAAGTATTATGTTGTTGTGTTCTCTCTACTTGTTATAATCATAAAGTATTATGTTGTTGTGTTCTCTCTACATGTTATAATCATAAAGTATTATGTTGTGTTCTCCACATGTTATAATCATAAAGTATTATGTTGTTGTGTTCTCTACATGTTATAATCATAAAGTATTATGTTGTTGTGTTCTCTCTACATGTTATAATCATAAAGTATCATGTTGTGTTCTCTACATGTTATAATCATAAAGTATTATGTTGTGTTCTCTACATGTTATAATCATAAAGTATTATGTTGTGTTCTCTACATGTTATAATCATAAAGTATTATGTTGTGTTCTCTCTACATGTTATAATCATAAAGTATTATGTTGTGTTCTCTCTACATGTTATAATCATAAAGTATTATGTTGTGTTCTCTCTACATGTTATAATCATAAAGTATTATGTTGTTGTGTTCTCTACATGTTATAATCATAAAGTATTATGTTGTGTTCTCTCTACATGTTATAATCATAAAGTATTATGTTGTTGTGTTCTCTACATGTTATAATCATAAAGTATTATGTTGTGTTCTCTCTACATGTTATAATCATAAAGTATTATGTTGTTGTGTTCTCTCTACATGTTATAATCAATCATAAAGTATTATGTTGTGTTCTCTACATGTTATAATCATAAAGTATTATGTTGTTGTGTTCTCTACATGTTATAATCATAAAATATGATGTTGTTGTGTTCTCTACATGTTATAATCATAAAATATGATGTTGTTGTGTTCTCTACATGTTATAATCATAAAGTATTATGTTGTTGTGTTCTCTACATGTTATAATCATAAAGTATTATGTTGTGTTCTCTCTACATGTTATAATCATAAAGTATTATGTTGTTGTGTTCTCTACATGTTATAATCATAAAGTATTATGTTGTGTTCTCTCTACATGTTATAATCATAAAGTATTATGTTGTGTTCTCTCTACATGTTATAATCATAAAGTATTATGTTGTGTTCTCTCTACATGTTATAATCATAAAGCATTATGTTGTTGTTCTCTACATGTTATAATCATAAAGTATTATGTTGTGTTCTCTGCATGTTATAATCATAAAGTATTATGTTCTTGTGTTCTCTACATGTTATAATCATAAAGTATTATGTTATTGTGTTCTCTACATGTTATAATCATAAAGTATTATGTTGTTGTTCTCTACATGTTATAATCATAAAGTATTATGTTGTGTTCTCTGCATGTTATAATCATAAAGTATTATGTTCTTGTGTTCTCTACATGTTATAATCATAAAGTATTATGTTGTTGTGTTCTCTACATGTTATAATCATAAAGTATTATGTTGTGTTCTCTCTACATGTTATAATCATAAAGTATTATGTTGTGTTCTCTCTACATGTTATAATCATAAAGTATTATGTTGTGTTCTCTCTACATGTTATAATCATAAAGTATTATGTTGTGTTCTCTACATGTTATAATCATAAAGTATTATGTTGTGTTCTCTCTACATGTTATAATCATAAAGTATTATGTTGTTGTGTTCTCTACATGTTATAATCATAAAGTATTATGTTGTGTTCTCTCTACATGTTATAATCATAAAGTATTATGTTGTTGTGTTCTCTCTACATGTTATAATCAATCATAAAGTATTATGTTGTGTTCTCTACATGTTATAATCATAAAGTATTATGTTGTTGTGTTCTCTACATGTTATAATCATAAAATATGATGTTGTTGTGTTCTCTACATGTTATAATCATAAAGTATTATGTTGTTGTGTTCTCTACATGTTATAATCATAAAGTATTATGTTGTGTTCTCTCTACATGTTATAATCATAAAGTATTATGTTGTTGTGTTCTCTACATGTTATAATCATAAAGTATTATGTTGTGTTCTCTACATGTTATAATCATAAAGTATTATGTTGTGTTCTCTCTACATGTTATAATCATAAAGTATTATGTTGTGTTCTCTCTACATGTTATAATCATAAAGCATTATGTTGTTGTTCTCTACATGTTATAATCATAATATATTATGTTGTTGTGTTCTCTCTACTTGTTATAATCATAAAGTATTATGTTGTGTTCTCTACATGTTATAATCATAATATATTATGTTGTGTTCTCTCTACATGTTATAATCATAAAGTATTATGTTGTTGTGTTCTCTCTACATGTTATAATCATAAAGTATCATGTTGTTGTGTTCTCTCTACGTGTTATAATCATAATATATTATGTTGTTGTGTTCTCTCTACATGTTATAATCATAAAGTATTATGTTGTTGTGTTCTCTCTACTTGTTATAATCATAAAGTATTATGTTGTTGTGTTCTCTCTACATGTTATAATCATAAAGTATTATGTTGTGTTCTCCACATGTTATAATCATAAAGTATTATGTTGTTGTGTTCTCTACATGTTATAATCATAAAGTATTATGTTGTTGTGTTCTCTCTACATGTTATAATCATAAAGTATCATGTTGTGTTCTCTACATGTTATAATCATAAAGTATTATGTTGTGTTCTCTACATGTTATAATCATAAAGTATTATGTTGTGTTCTCTACATGTTATAATCATAAAGTATTATGTTGTGTTCTCTCTACATGTTATAATCATAAAGTATTATGTTGTGTTCTCTCTACATGTTATAATCATAAAGTATTATGTTGTGTTCTCTCTACATGTTATAATCATAAAGTATTATGTTGTTGTGTTCTCTACATGTTATAATCATAAAGTATTATGTTGTGTTCTCTCTACATGTTATAATCATAAAGTATTATGTTGTTGTGTTCTCTACATGTTATAATCATAAAGTATTATGTTGTGTTCTCTCTACATGTTATAATCATAAAGTATTATGTTGTTGTGTTCTCTCTACATGTTATAATCAATCATAAAGTATTATGTTGTGTTCTCTACATGTTATAATCATAAAGTATTATGTTGTTGTGTTCTCTACATGTTATAATCATAAAATATGATGTTGTTGTGTTCTCTACATGTTATAATCATAAAATATGATGTTGTTGTGTTCTCTACATGTTATAATCATAAAGTATTATGTTGTTGTGTTCTCTACATGTTATAATCATAAAGTATTATGTTGTGTTCTCTCTACATGTTATAATCATAAAGTATTATGTTGTTGTGTTCTCTACATGTTATAATCATAAAGTATTATGTTGTGTTCTCTCTACATGTTATAATCATAAAGTATTATGTTGTGTTCTCTCTACATGTTATAATCATAAAGTATTATGTTGTGTTCTCTCTACATGTTATAATCATAAAGCATTATGTTGTTGTTCTCTACATGTTATAATCATAATATATTATGTTGTTGTGTTCTCTCTACTTGTTATAATCATAAAGTATTATGTTGTGTTCTCTACATGTTATAATCATAATATATTATGTTGTGTTCTCTCTACATGTTATAATCATAAAGTATTATGTTGTTGTGTTCTCTCTACATGTTATAATCATAAAGTATCATGTTGTTGTGTTCTCTCTACGTGTTATAATCATAATATATTATGTTGTTGTGTTCTCTCTACATGTTATAATCATAAAGTATTATGTTGTTGTGTTCTCTCTACTTGTTATAATCATAAAGTATTATGTTGTTGTGTTCTCTCTACATGTTATAATCATAAAGTATTATGTTGTGTTCTCCACATGTTATAATCATAAAGTATTATGTTGTTGTGTTCTCTACATGTTATAATCATAAAGTATTATGTTGTTGTGTTCTCTCTACATGTTATAATCATAAAGTATCATGTTGTGTTCTCTACATGTTATAATCATAAAGTATTATGTTGTGTTCTCTCTACATGTTATAATCATGAAGTATTATGTTGTGTTCTCTACATGTTATAATCATAAAGTATTATGTTGTTGTGTTCTCTCTACATGTTATAATCATAAAGTATTATGTTGTTGTGTTCTCTCTACATGTTATAATCATAAAGTATTATGTTGTTGTGTTCTCTCTACATGTTATAATCATAAAGTATTATGTTGTTGTGTTCTCTCTACATGTTATAATCATAAAGTATTATGTTGTTGTGTTCTCTCTACATGTTATAATCATAAAGTATTATGTTGTTGTGTTCTCTCTACATGTTATAATCATAAAGTATTATGTTGTGTTCTCTCTACATGTTATAATCATAAAGTATTATGATGTGTTCTCTCTACATGTTATAATCATAAAGTATTATGTTGTTGTGTTCTCTACATGTTATAATCATAAAGTATTATGTTGTGTTCTCTCTACATGTTATAATCATGAAGTATTATGTTGTGTTCTCTCTACATGTTATAATCATAAAGTATAATGTTGTTGTGTTCTCTACATGTTCTAATCATAAAGTATTATGTTGTTGTGTTCTCTCTACATGTTATAATCATAAAGTATTATGTTGTTGTGTCCTCTCTACATGTTATAATCATAAAGCATTATGTTGTTGTTCTCTACATGTTATAATCATAATATATTATGTTGTTGTGTTCTCTCTACTTGTTATAATCATAAAGTATTATGTTGTGTTCTCTACATGTTATAATCATAATATATTATGTTGTGTTCTCTCTACATGTTATAATCATAAAGTATTATGTTGTTGTGTTCTCTCTACATGTTATAATCATAAAGTATCATGTTGTTGTGTTCTCTCTACGTGTTATAATCATAATATATTATGTTGTTGTGTTCTCTCTACATGTTATAATCATAAAGTATTATGTTGTTGTGTTCTCTCTACTTGTTATAATCATAAAGTATTATGTTGTTGTGTTCTCTCTACATGTTATAATCATAAAGTATTATGTTGTGTTCTCCACATGTTATAATCATAAAGTATTATGTTGTTGTGTTCTCTACATGTTATAATCATAAAGTATTATGTTGTTGTGTTCTCTCTACATGTTATAATCATAAAGTATCATGTTGTGTTCTCTACATGTTATAATCATAAAGTATTATGTTGTGTTCTCTCTACATGTTATAATCATGAAGTATTATGTTGTGTTCTCTACATGTTATAATCATAAAGTATTATGTTGTTGTGTTCTCTCTACATGTTATAATCATAAAGTATTATGTTGTTGTGTTCTCTCTACATGTTATAATCATAAAGTATTATGTTGTTGTGTTCTCTCTACATGTTATAATCATAAAGTATTATGTTGTTGTGTTCTCTCTACATGTTATAATCATAAAGTATTATGTTGTTGTGTTCTCTCTACATGTTATAATCATAAAGTATTATGTTGTTGTGTTCTCTCTACATGTTATAATCATAAAGTATTATGTTGTTGTGTTCTCTCTACATGTTATAATCATAAAGCATTATGTTGTTGTGTTCTCTCTACATGTTATAATCATAAAGTATTATGTTGTTGTGTTCTCTACATGTTATAATCATGAAGTATTATGTTGTTCTCTACATGTTATAATCATAAAGTATTATGTTGTGTTCTCTCTACATGTTATAATCATAAAGTATCATGTTGTTGTGTTCTCTCTACATGTTATAATCATAAAGTATTATGTTGTTGTGTTCTCTCTACATGTTATAATCATAAAGTATCATGTTGTTGTGTTCTTTCTACATGTTATAATCATAAAGTATCATGTTGTTGTGTTCTTTCTACATGTTATAATCATAAAGTATCATGCTGTTGTGTTCTCTACATGTTATAATCATAAAGTATTATGTTGTTGTTCTCTACATGTTATAATCATAAAGTATTATCTTGTGTTCTCTACATGTTATAATCATAAAGTATTATGTTGTGTTCTCTGCATGTTATAATCATAAAGTATTATGTTGTTGTGTTCTCTACATGTTATAATCATAAAGTATCATGTTGTTGTGTTCTCTACATGTTATAATCATAAAGTATTATGTTGTTGTGTTCTCTCTACATGTTATAATCATAAAGTATTATGTTGTTGTGTTCTCTACATGGTATAATCATAAAGTATTATGTTGTTGTGTTCTCTCTACATGTTATAATCATAAAGTATTATGTTGTTGTGTTCTCTCTACATGTTATAATCATAAAGTATTATGTTGTTGTGTTCTCTCTACATGTTATAATCATAAAGTATTATGTTGTGTTCTCTCTACATGTTATAATCATAAAGTATTATGTTGTGTTCTCTACATGTTATAATCATAAAGTATTATGTTGTGTTCTCTCTACATGTTATAATCATAAAGTATTATGTTGTTGTGTTCTCTCTACATGTTATAATCATAAAGTATTATGTTGTTGTGTTCTCTCTACATGTTATAATCATAAAGTATTATGTTGTTGTGTTCTCTCTACATGTTATAATCATAAAGTATTATGTTGTTGTGTTCTCTCTACATGTTATAATCATAAAGTATTATGTTGTTGTGTTCTCTCTACATGTTATAATCATAAAGTATTATGTTGTTGTGTTCTCTCTACATGTTATAATCATAAAGTATTATGTTGTTGTGTTCTCTACATGTTATAATCATAAAGTATTATGTTGTTGTTCTCTACATGTTATAATCATAAAGTATTATGTTGTGTTCTCTACATGTTATAATCATAACATGTTCTCTACATGTTATAATCATAAAGTATTATGTTGTTGTGTTCTCTCTTCATGTTATACTCATAAAGTATCATGTTGTTGTGTTCTTTCTACATGTTATAATCATAAAGTATCATGTTGTTGTGTTCTCTCTACATGTTATAATCATAAAGTATAATGTTGTTGTTCTCTACATGTTATAATCATAAAGTATTATCTTGTGTTCTCTACATGTTATAATCATAAAGTATTATGTTGTGTTCCCTGCATGTTATAATCATAAAGTATTATGTTGTTGTGTTCTCTACATGTTATAATCATAAAGTATTATGTTGTTGTGTTCTCTACATGTTATAATCATAAAGTATTATGTTGTTGTTTTCTCTCTACATGTTATAATCAATCATAAAGTATTATGTTGTGTTCTCTACATGTTATAATCATAAAGTATTATGTTGTGTTCTCTCTACATGTTATAATCATAAAGTATTATGTTGTTGTGTTCTCTACATGTTATAATCATAAAGTATTATGTTGTGTTCTCTACATGTTATAATCATAAAGTATTATGTTGTTGTGTTCTCTCTACATGTTATAATCATAAAGTATTATGTTGTGTTCTCTACATGTTATAATCATAAAGTATTATGTTGTGTTCTCTCTACATGTTATAATCATAAAGTATTATGTTGTTGTGTTCTCTACATGTTATAATCATAAAGTATTATGTTGTGTTCTCTCTACATGTTATAATCATAAAGTATTATGTTGTTGTGTTCTCTCTACATGTTATAATCAAAGTATTATGTTGTTGTGTTCTCTCTACATGTTATAATCATAA
This sequence comes from Oncorhynchus mykiss, assembly GCF_013265735.2. Classification (NCBI taxonomy): domain Eukaryota; kingdom Metazoa; phylum Chordata; class Actinopteri; order Salmoniformes; family Salmonidae; genus Oncorhynchus; species Oncorhynchus mykiss. Next base: position 81,480,236 of record NC_048569.1, read on the forward strand.
AGTATTATGTTGTTGTGTTCTCTCTACATGTTATAATCATAAAGTATTATGTTGTTGTTCTCTACATGTTATAATCATAAAGTATTATGTTGTTGTGTTCTCTCTACATGTTATAATCATAAAGTATTATGTTGTTGTGTTCTCTACATGTTATAATCATAAAGTATTATGTTGTTGTGTTCTCTACATGTTATAATCATAAAGTATTATGTTGTGTTCTCTACATGTTATAATCATAAAGTATTATGTTGTGTTCTCTCTACATGTTATAATCATAAAGTATCATGTTGTTGTGTTCTCTCTACATGTTATAATCATAATATATTATGTGGTTGTTCTCTACATGTTATAATCATAAAGTATTATGTTGTTGTGTTCTCTCTACATGTTATAATCATAAAGTATTATGTTGTTGTGTTCTCTCCATGTTATAATCATAAAGTATTATGTTGTGTTCTCTCTACATGTTATAATCATAAAGTATTATGTTGTTGTGTTCTCTCTACATGTTATAATCATAAAGTATTATGTTGTTGTGTTCTCTCTACATGTTATAATCATAAAGTATTATGTTGTTGTGTTCTCTCTACATGTTATAATCATAAAGTATTATGTTGTTGTGTTCTCTCTACATGTTATAATCATAAAGTATTATGTTGTTGTGTTCTCTCTACATGTTATAATCATAAAGTATTATGTTGTTGTGTTCTCTCTACATGTTATAATCATAAAGTATTATGTTGTGTTCTCTCTACATGTTATAATCATAAAGTATTATGTTGTTGTGTTCTCTACATGTTATAATCATAAAGTATTATGTTGTTGTGTTCTCTACATGTTATAATCATAAAGTATAATGTTGTTGTGTTCTCTACATGTTATAATCATAAAGTATTATGTTGTTGTGTTCTCTCTACATGTTATAATCATAAAGTATTATGTTGTGTTCTCTACATGTTATAATCATAAAGTATTATGTTGTGTTCTCTCTACATGTTATAATCATAAAGTATTATGTTGTTGTGTTCTCTACATGTTATAATCATAAAGTATTATGTTGTGTTCTCTCTACATGTTATAATCATAAAGTATTATGTTGTTGTGTTCTCTCTACATGTTATAATCAAAGTATTATGTTGTTGTGTTCTCTCTACATGTTATAATCATAAAGTATTATGTTGTTGTGTTCTCTCTACATGTTATAATCATAAAGTATTATGTTGTTGTTCTCTACATGTTATAATCATAAAGTATTATGTTGTTGTGTTCTCTCTACATGTTATAATCATAAAGTATTATGTTGTTGTGTTCTCTACATGTTATAATCATAAAGTATTATGTTGTTGTGTTCTCTACATGTTATAATCATAAAGTATTATGTTGTTGTGTTCTCTCTTCATGTTATAATCATAAAGTATTATGTTGTGTTCTCTCTACATGTTATAATCATAAAGTATTATGTTGTTGTGTTCTCTCTACATGTTATAATCATAAAGTATTATGTTGTTGTGTTCTCTCTACATGTTATAATCATAAAGTATTATGTTGTTGTGTTCTCTCTACATGTTATAATCATAAAGTATTATGTTGTTGTGTTCTCTCTACATGTTATAATCATAAAGTATTATGTTGTTGTGTTCTCTCTACATGTTATAATCATAAAGTATTATGTTGTTGTGTTCTCTCTACATGTTATAATCATAAAGTATTATGTTGTGTTCTCTCTACATGTTATAATCATAAAGTATTATGTTGTTGTGTTCTCTACATGTTATAATCATAAAGTATTATGTTGTGTTCTCTACATGTTATAATCATAAAGTATTATGTTGTTGTGTTCTCTCTACATGTTATAATCATAAAGTATTATGTTGTGTTCTCTACATGTTATAATCATAAAGTATTATGTTGTGTTCTCTCTACATGTTATAATCATAAAGTATTATGTTGTTGTGTTCTCTACATGTTATAATCATAAAGTATTATGTTGTGTTCTCTCTACATGTTATAATCATAAAGTATTATGTTGTTGTGTTCTCTCTACATGTTATAATCAAAGTATTATGTTGTTGTGTTCTCTCTACATGTTATAATCATAAAGTATTATGTTGTTGTGTTCTCTCTACATGTTATAATCATAAAGTATTATGTTGTTGTTCTCTACATGTTATAATCATAAAGTATTATGTTGTTGTGTTCTCTCTACATGTTATAATCATAAAGTATTATGTTGTTGTGTTCTCTACATGTTATAATCATAAAGTATTATGTTGTTGTGTTCTCTACATGTTATAATCATAAAGTATTATGTTGTGTTCTCTACATGTTATAATCATAAAGTATTATGTTGTGTTCTCTCTACATGTTATAATCATAAAGTATCATGTTGTTGTGTTCTCTCTACATGTTATAATCATAATATATTATGTGGTTGTTCTCTACATGTTATAATCATAAAGTATTATGTTGTTGTGTTCTCTCTACATGTTATAATCATAAAGTATTATGTTGTTGTGTTCTCTCTTCATGTTATAATCATAAAGTATTATGTTGTGTTCTCTCTACATGTTATAATCATAAAGTATTATGTTGTTGTGTTCTCTCTACATGTTATAATCATAAAGTATTATGTTGTTGTGTTCTCTCTACATGTTATAATCATAAAGTATTATGTTGTTGTGTTCTCTCTACATGTTATAATCATAAAGTATTATGTTGTTGTGTTCTCTCTACATGTTATAATCATAAAGTATTATGTTGTTGTGTTCTCTCTACATGTTATAATCATAAAGTATTATGTTGTTGTGTTCTCTCTACATGTTATAATCATAAAGTATTATGTTGTGTTCTCTCTACATGTTATAATCATAAAGTATTATGTTGTTGTGTTCTCTACATGTTATAATCATAAAGTATTATGTTGTTGTGTTCTCTACATGTTATAATCATAAAGTATAATGTTGTTGTGTTCTCTACATGTTATAATCATAAAGTATTATGTTGTTGTGTTCTCTCTACATGTTATAATCATAAAGTATTATGTTGTGTTCTCTACATGTTATAATCATAAAGTATTATGTTGTGTTCTCTCTACATGTTATAATCATAAAGTATTATGTTGTTGTGTTCTCTACATGTTATAATCATAAAGTATTATGTTGTGTTCTCTCTACATGTTATAATCATAAAGTATTATGTTGTTGTGTTCTCTCTACATGTTATAATCAAAGTAATATGTTGTTGTGTTCTCTCTACATGTTATAATCATAAAGTATTATGTTGTTGTGTTCTCTCTACATGTTATAATCATAAAGTATTATGTTGTTGTTCTCTACATGTTATAATCATAAAGTATTATGTTGTTGTGTTCTCTCTACATGTTATAATCATAAAGTATTATGTTGTTGTGTTCTCTACATGTTATAATCATAAAGTATTATGTTGTTGTGTTCTCTACATGTTATAATCATAAAGTATTATGTTGTTGTGTTCTCTCTTCATGTTATAATCATAAAGTATTATGTTGTGTTCTCTCTACATGTTATAATCATAAAGTATTATGTTGTTGTGTTCTCTCTACATGTTATAATCATAAAGTATTATGTTGTTGTGTTCTCTCTACATGTTATAATCATAAAGTATTATGTTGTTGTGTTCTCTCTACATGTTATAATCATAAAGTATTATGTTGTTGTGTTCTCTCTACATGTTATAATCATAAAGTATTATGTTGTTGTGTTCTCTCTACATGTTATAATCATAAAGTATTATGTTGTTGTGTTCTCTCTACATGTTATAATCATAAAGTATTATGTTGTGTTCTCTCTACATGTTATAATCATAAAGTATTATGTTGTTGTGTTCTCTACATGTTATAATCATAAAGTATTATGTTGTTGTGTTCTCTACATGTTATAATCATAAAGTATAATGTTGTTGTGTTCTCTCTACATGTTATAATCATAAAGTATCATGTTGTTGTGTTCTCTACATGTTATAATCATAAAGTATAATGTTGTTGTGTTCTCTCTACATGTTATAATCATAAAGTATTATGTTGTTGTGTTCTCTCTACATGTTATAATCATAAAGTATTATGTTGTTGTGTTCTCTCTACATGTTATAATCATAAAGTATTATGTTGTTGTGTTCTCTCTACATGTTATAATCATAAAGTATTATGTTGTTGTGTTCTCTACATGTTATAATCATAAAGTATTATGTTGTTGTTCTCTACATGTTATAATCATAAAGTATTATGTTGTGTTCTCTACATGTTATAATCATAACATGTTCTCTACATGTTATAATCATAAAGTATTATGTTGTTGTGTTCTCTCTACATGTTATACTCATAAAGTATCATGTTGTTGTGTTCTTTCTACATGTTATAATCATAAAGTATCATGTTGTTGTGTTCTCTCTACATGTTATAATCATAAAGTATAATGTTGTTGTTCTCTACATGTTATAATCATAAAGTATTATCTTGTTTTCTCTACATGTTATAATCATAAAGTATTATGTTGTGTTCTCTGCATGTTATAATCATAAAGTATTATGTTGTTGTGTTCTCTACATGTTATAATCATAAAGTATTATGTTGTTGTGTTCTCTACATGTTATAATCATAAAGTATTATGTTGTTGTGTTCTCTCTACATGTTATAATCAATCATAAAGTATTATGTTGTGTTCTCTACATGTTATAATCATAAAGTATTATGTTGTGTTCTCTCTACATGTTATAATCATAAAGTATTATGTTGTTGTGTTCTCTACATGTTATAATCATAAAGTATTATGTTGTGTTCTCTACATGTTATAATCATAAAGTATTATGTTGTTGTGTTCTCTCTACATGTTATAATCATAAAGTATTATGTTGTGTTCTCTACATGTTATAATCATAAAGTATTATGTTGTGTTCTCTCTACATGTTATAATCATAAAGTATTATGTTGTTGTGTTCTCTACATGTTATAATCATAAAGTATTATGTTGTGTTCTCTCTACATGTTATAATCATAAAGTATTATGTTGTTGTGTTCTCTCTACATGTTATAATCAAAGTATTATGTTGTTGTGTTCTCTCTACATGTTATAATCATAAAGTATTATGTTGTTGTGTTCTCTCTACATGTTATAATCATAAAGTATTATGTTGTGTTCTCTACATGTTATAATCACAAAGTAGTATGTTGTTGTTCTCTACATGTTATAATCATAAAGTATTATGTTGTTGTGTTCTCTCTACATGTTATAATCATAAAGTATTATGTTGTTGTGTTCTCTACATGTTATAATCATAAAGTATTATGTTGTTGTGTTCTCTACATGTTATAATCATAAAGTATTATGTTGTGTTCTCTACATGTTATAATCATAAAGTATTATGTTGTGTTCTCTCTACATGTTATAATCATAAAGTATCATGTTGTTGTGTTCTCTCTACATGTTATAATCATAATATATTATGTGGTTGTTCTCTACATGTTATAATCATAAAGTATTATGTTGTGTTCTCTCTACATGTTATAATCATAAAGTATTATGTTGTTGTGTTTTCTCTACATGTTATAATCATAATATATTATGTTGTTGTGTTCTCTACATGTTATAATCATAAAGTATTATGTTGTTGTGTTCTCTCTACTTGTTATAATCATAAAGTATTATGTTGTTGTGTTCTCTACATGTTATAATCATAAAGTATTATGTTGTTGTGTTCTCTACATGTTATAATCATAAAGTATTATGTTGTTGTGTTCTCTACTTGTTATAATCATAAAGTATTATGTTGTTGTGTTCTCTCTACATGTTATAATCATGAAGTATTATGTTGTGTTCTGTCTACATGTTATAATCATAAAGTATTATGTTGTTGTGTTCTCTCTACATGTTATAATCATAAAGTATCATGTTGTTGTGTTCTCTCTACATGTTATAATCATAAAGTATTATGTTGTTGTGTTCTCTCTACTTGTTATAATCATAAAGTATTATGTTGTTGTGTTCTCTCTACATGTTATAATCATAAAGTATCGTGTTGTTGTGTTCTTTCTACATGTTATAATCATAAAGTATCATGTTGTTGTTCTCTACATGTTATAATCATGAAGTATTATCTTGTGTTCTCTACATGTTATAATCATAAAGTATCATGTTATTGTGTTCTCTACATGTTATAATCATAAAGTATTATGTTGTTGTGTTCTCTCTACATGTTATAATCATAAAGTATTATGTTGTTGTGTTCTCTCTACATGTTATAATCATAAAGTATTATGTTGTTGTGTTCTCTCTACATGTTATAATCATAAAGTATTATGTTGTTGTGTTCTCTACATGTTATAATCATAAAGTATTATGTTGTTGTTCTCTACATGTTATAATCATAAAGTATTATGTTGTGTTCTCTACATGTTATAATCATAACATGTTCTCTACATGTTATAATCATAAAGTATTATGTTGTTGTGTTCTCTCTACATGTTATACTCATAAAGTATCATGTTGTTGTGTTCTTTCTACATGTTATAATCATAAAGTATCATGTTGTTGTGTTCTCTCTACATGTTATAATCATAAAGTATAATGTTGTTGTTCTCTACATGTTATAATCATAAAGTATTATCTTGTGTTCTCTACATGTTATAATCATAAAGTATTATGTTGTGTTCTCTGCATGTTATAATCATAAAGTATTATGTTGTTGTGTTCTCTACATGTTATAATCATAAAGTATTATGTTGTTGTGTTCTCTACATGTTATAATCATAAAGTATTATGTTGTTGTGTTCTCTCTACATGTTATAATCAATCATAAAGTATTATGTTGTGTTCTCTACATGTTATAATCATAAAGTATTATGTTGTGTTCTCTCTACATGTTATAATCATAAAGTATTATGTTGTTGTGTTCTCTACATGTTATAATCATAAAGTATTATGTTGTGTTCTCTACATGTTATAATCATAAAGTATTATGTTGTTGTGTTCTCTCTACATGTTATAATCATAAAGTATTATGTTGTGTTCTCTACATGTTATAATCATAAAGTATTATGTTGTGTTCTCTCTACATGTTATAATCATAAAGTATTATGTTGTTGTGTTCTCTACATGTTATAATCATAAAGTATTATGTTGTGTTCTCTCTACATGTTATAATCATAAAGTATTATGTTGTTGTGTTCTCTCTACATGTTATAATCAAAGTATTATGTTGTTGTGTTCTCTCTACATGTTATAATCATAAAGTATTATGTTGTTGTGTTCTCTCTACATGTTATAATCATAAAGTATTATGTTGTGTTCTCTACATGTTATAATCATAAAGTAGTATGTTGTTGTTCTCTACATGTTATAATCATAAAGTATTATGTTGTTGTGTTCTCTCTACATGTTATAATCATAAAGTATTATGTTGTTGTGTTCTCTACATGTTATAATCATAAAGTATTATGTTGTTGTGTTCTCTACATGTTATAATCATAAAGTATTATGTTGTGTTCTCTACATGTTATAATCATAAAGTATTATGTTGTGTTCTCTCTACATGTTATAATCATAAAGTATCATGTTGTTGTGTTCTCTCTACATGTTATAATCATAATATATTATGTGGTTGTTCTCTACATGTTATAATCATAAAGTATTATGTTGTGTTCTCTCTACATGTTATAATCATAAAGTATTATGTTGTTGTGTTCTCTCTACATGTTATAATCATAAAGTATTATGTTGTTGTGTTCTCTCTACATGTTATAATCATAAAGTATTATGTTGTTGTGTTCTCTCTACATGTTATAATCATAAAGTATTATGTTGTTGTGTTCTCTCTACATGTTATAATCATAAAGTATTATGTTGTTGTGTTCTCTCTACATGTTATAATCATAAAGTATTATGTTGTTGTGTTCTCTCTTCATGTTATAATCATAAAGTATTATGTTGTTGTTCTCTACATGTTATAATCATAAAGTATTATGTTGTGTTCTCTACATGTTATAATCATAACATGTTCTCTACATGTTATAATCATAAAGTATTATGTTGTTGTGTTCTCTCTACATGTTATAATCATAAAGTATTATGTTGTTGTGTTCTCTCTACATGTTATAATCATAAAGTATTATGTTGTTGTGTTCTCTCTACATGTTATAATCATAAAGTATTATGTTGTTGTGTTCTCTCTACATGTTATAATCATAAAGTATTATGTTGTTGTGTTCTCTCTACATGTTATAATCATAAAGTATTATGTTGTTGTGTTCTCTCTACATGTTATAATCATAAAGTATTATGTTGTGTTCTCTCTACATGTTATAATCATAAAGTATTATGTTGTTGTGTTCTCTACATGTTATAATCATAAAGTATTATGTTGTTGTGTTCTCTACATGTTATAATCATAAAGTATAATGTTGTTGTGTTCTCTCTACATGTTATAATCATAAAGTATCATGTTGTTGTGTTCTCTACATGTTATAATCATAATATATTATGTTGTTGTGTTCTCTACGTGTTATAATCATAATATATTATGTTGTTGTGTTCTCTCTACATGTTATAATCATAAAGTATTATGTTGTTGTGTTTTCTCTACATGTTATAATCATAATATATTATGTTGTTGTGTTCTCTACATGTTATAATCATAAAGTATTATGTTGTTGTGTTCTCTCTACTTGTTATAATCATAAAGTATTATGCTGTTGTGTTCTCTACATGTTATAATCATAAAGTATTATGTTGTGTTCTCTACATGTTATAATCATAAAGTATTATGTTGTTGTGTTCTCTCTACATGTTATAATCATAAAGTATTATGTTGTTGTGTTCTCTACATGTTATAATCATAAAGTATTATGTTGTTGTGTTCTCTACTTGTTATAATCATAAAGTATTATGTTGTTGTGTTCTCTCTACATGTTATAATCATGAAGTATTATGTTGTGTTCTGTCTACATGTTATAATCATAAAGTATTATGTTGTTGTGTTCTCTCTACATGTTATAATCATAAAGTATCATGTTGTTGTGTTCTCTCTACATGTTATAATCATAAAGTATTATGTTGTTGTGTTCTCTCTACTTGTTATAATCATAAAGTATTATGTTGTTGTGTTCTCTCTACATGTTATAATCATAAAGTATCGTGTTGTTGTGTTCTTTCTACATGTTATAATCATAAAGTATCATGTTGTTGTTCTCTACATGTTATAATCATGAAGTATTATCTTGTGTTCTCTACATGTTATAATCATAAAGTATCATGTTATTGTGTTCTCTACATGTTATAATCATAAAGTATTATGTTGTTGTTCTCTACATGTTATAATCATAAAGTATTATGTTGTGTTCTCTCTACATGTTATAATCATAAAGTATTATATTGTGTTCTCTACATGTTATAATCATAAAGGTATTATGTTGTTGTGTTCTCTACATGTTATAATCATAAAGTATTATGTTGTTGTGTTCTCTCTACATGTTATAATCATAAAGTATTATGTTGTGTTCTCTCTACATGTTATAATCATAAAGTATTATGTTGTGTTCTCTCTACATGTTATAATCATAAAGTATTATGTTGTGTTCTCTACATGTTATAATCATAAAGTATTATGTTGTGTTCTCTCTACATGTTATAATCATAAAGTATTATGTTGTTGTGTTCTCTACATGTTATAATCATAAAGTATTATGTTGTGTTCTCTCTACATGTTATAATCATAAAGTATTATGTTGTGTTCTCTCTACATGTTATAATCATAAAGTATTATGTTGGGTTCTCTCTACATGTTATAATCATAAAGTATTATGTTGTTGTTCTCTACATGTTATAATCATAATATATTATGTTGTTGTGTTCTCTCTACTTGTTATAATCATAAAGTATTATGTTGTGTTCTCTACATGTTATAATCATAATATATTATGTTGTGTTCTCTCTACATGTTATAATCATAAAGTATTATGTTGTTGTGTTCTCTCTACATGTTATAATCGTAAAGTATTATGTTGTTGTGTTCTCTACATGTTATAATCATAAAGTATTATGTTGTTGTGTTCTCTCTACATGTTATAATCATAAAGTATCATGTTGTTGTGTTCTCTCTACTTGTTATAATCATAAAGTATTATGTTGTGTTCTCTACATGTTATAATCATAAAGTATTATGTTGTGTTCTCTCTACATGTTATAATCATAAAGTATTATGTTGTTGTGTTCTCTACATGTTATAATCATAAAGTATTATGTTGTGTTCTCTCTACATGTTATAATCATAAAGTATTATGTTGTGTTCTCTCTACATGTTATAATCATAAAGTATTATGTTGGGTTCTCTCTACATGTTATAATCATAAAGTATTATGTTGTTGTTCTCTACATGTTATAATCATAATATATTATGTTGTTGTGTTCTCTCTACTTGTTATAATCATAAAGTATTATGTTGTGTTCTCTACATGTTATAATCATAATATATTATGTTGTGTTCTCTCTACATGTTATAATCATAAAGTATTATGTTGTTGTGTTCTCTCTACATGTTATAATCGTAAAGTATTATGTTGTTGTGTTCTCTACATGTTATAATCATAAAGTATTATGTTGTTGTGTTCTCTACATGTTATAATCATAAAGTATTATGTTGTTGTGTTCTCTCTTCATGTTATAATCATAAAGTATTATGTTGTGTTCTCTCTACATGTTATAATCATAAAGTATTATGTTGTTGTGTTCTCTCTACATGTTATAATCAAAGTATTATGTTGTTGTGTTCTCTCTACATGTTATAATCATAAAGTATTATGTTGTTGTGTTCTCTCTACATGTTATAATCATAAAGTATTATGTTGTTGTGTTCTCTCTACATGTTATAATCATAAAGTATTATGTTGTTGTGTTCTCTCTACATGTTATAATCATAAAGTATTATGTTGTTGTGTTCTCTCTACATGTTATAATCATAAAGTATTATGTTGTGTTCTCTCTACATGTTATAATCATAAAGTATTATGTTGTTGTGTTCTCTACATGTTATAATCATAAAGTATTATGTTGTTGTGTTCTCTACATGTTATAATCATAAAGTATAATGTTGTTGTGTTCTCTCTACATGTTATAATCATAAAGTATCATGTTGTTGTGTTCTCTACATGTTATAATCATAATATATTATGTTGTTGTGTTCTCTACGTGTTATAATCATAATATATTATGTTGTTGTGTTCTCTCTACATGTTATAATCATAAAGTATTATGTTGTTGTGTTTTCTCTACATGTTATAATCATAATATATTATGTTGTTGTGTTCTCTACATGTTATAATCATAAAGTATTATGTTGTTGTGTTCTCTCTACTTGTTATAATCATAAAGTATTATGTTGTTGTGTTCTCTACATGTTATAATCATAAAGTATTATGTTGTTGTGTTCTCTACTTGTTATAATCATAAAGTATTATGTTGTTGTGTTCTCTCTACATGTTATAATCATGAAGTATTATGTTGTGTTCTGTCTACATGTTATAATCATAAAGTATTATGTTGTTGTGTTCTCTCTACATGTTATAATCATAAAGTATCATGTTGTTGTGTTCTCTCTACATGTTATAATCATAAAGTATTATGTTGTTGTGTTCTCTCTACTTGTTATAATCATAAAGTATTATGTTGTTGTGTTCTCTCTACATGTTATAATCATAAAGTATCGTGTTGTTGTGTTCTTTCTACATGTTATAATCATAAAGTATCATGTTGTTGTTCTCTACATGTTATAATCATGAAGTATTATCTTGTGTTCTCTACATGTTATAATCATAAAGTATCATGTTATTGTGTTCTCTACATGTTATAATCATAAAGTATTATGTTGTTGTGTTCTCTCTACATGTTATAATCATAAAGTATTATGTTGTTGTGTTCTCTCTACATGTTATAATCATAAAGTATCATGTTGTTGTGTTCTCTCTACATGTTATAATCATAAAGTATTATGTTGTTGTGTTCTCTCTACTTGTTATAATCATAAAGTATTATGTTGTTGTGTTCTCTCTACATGTTATAATCATAAAGTATTATGTTGTTGTGTTCTCTCTACATGTTATAATCATAAAGTATTATGTTGTTGTGTTCTCTCTACATGTTATAATCATAAAGTATTATGTTGTTGTGTTCTCTACATGTTATAATCATAAAGTATTATGTTGTTGTTCTCTACATGTTATAATCATAAAGTATTATGTTGTGTTCTCTACATGTTATAATCATAACATGTTCTCTACATGTTATAATCATAAAGTATTATGTTGTTGTGTTCTCTCTACATGTTATACTCATAAAGTATCATGTTGTTGTGTTCTTTCTACATGTTATAATCATAAAGTATCATGTTGTTGTGTTCTCTCTACATGTTATAATCATAAAGTATAATGTTGTTGTTCTCTACATGTTATAATCATAAAGTATTATCTTGTTTTCTCTACATGTTATAATCATAAAGTATTATGTTGTGTTCTCTGCATGTTATAATCATAAAGTATTATGTTGTTGTTCTCTACATGTTATAATCATAAAGTATTATGTTGTGTTCTCTACATGTTATAATCATAACATGTTCTCTACATGTTATAATCATAAAGTATTATGTTGTTGTGTTCTCTCTACATGTTATACTCATAAAGTATCATGTTGTTGTGTTCTTTCTACATGTTATAATCATAAAGTATCATGTTGTTGTGTTCTCTCTACATGTTATAATCATAAAGTATAATGTTGTTGTTCTCTACATGTTATAATCATAAAGTATTATCTTGTTTTCTCTACATGTTATAATCATAAAGTATTATGTTGTGTTCTCTGCATGTTATAATCATAAAGTATTATGTTGTTGTGTTCTCTACATGTTATAATCATAAAGTATTATGTTGTTGTGTTCTCTACATGTTATAATCATAAAGTATTATGTTGTTGTGTTCTCTCTACATGTTATAATCAATCATAAAGTATTATGTTGTGTTCTCTACATGTTATAATCATAAAGTATTATGTTGTGTTCTCTCTACATGTTATAATCATAAAGTATTATGTTGTTGTGTTCTCTACATGTTATAATCATAAAGTATTATGTTGTTGTGTTCTCACTACATGTTATAATCATAAAGTATTATGTTGTTGTGTTCTCTCTACATGTTATAATCATAAAGTATTATGTTGTGTTCTCTACATGTTATAATCATAAAGTATTATGTTGTGTTCTCTCTACATGTTATAATCATAAAGTATTATGTTGTTGTGTTCTCTACATGTTATAATCATAAAGTATTATGTTGTGTTCTCTCTACATGTTATAATCATAAAGTATTATGTTGTTGTGTTCTCTCTACATGTTATAATCAAAGTATTATGTTGTTGTGTTCTCTCTACATGTTATAATCATAAAGTATTATGTTGTTGTGTTCTCTCTACATGTTATAATCATAAAGTATTATGTTGTGTTCTCTACATGTTATAATCATAAAGTAGTATGTTGTTGTTCTCTACATGTTATAATCATAAAGTATTATGTTGTTGTGTTCTCTCTACATGTTATAATCATAAAGTATTATGTTGTTGTGTTCTCTACATGTTATAATCATAAAGTATTATGTTGTTGTGTTCTCTACATGTTATAATCATAAAGTATTATGTTGTGTTCTCTACATGTTATAATCATAAAGTATTATGTTGTGTTCTCTCTACATGTTATAATCATAAAGTATCATGTTGTTGTGTTCTCTCTACATGTTATAATCATAATATATTATGTGGTTGTTCTCTACATGTTATAATCATAAAGTATTATGTTGTGTTCTCTCTACATGTTATAATCATAAAGTATTATGTTGTTGTGTTTTCTCTACATGTTATAATCATAATATATTATGTTGTTGTGTTCTCTACATGTTATAATCATAAAGTATTATGTTGTTGTGTTCTCTCTACTTGTTATAATCATAAAGTATTATGTTGTTGTGTTCTCTACATGTTATAATCATAAAGTATTATGTTGTTGTGTTCTCTACATGTTATAATCATAAAGTATTATGTTGTTGTGTTCTCTACTTGTTATAATCATAAAGTATTATGTTGTTGTGTTCTCTCTACATGTTATAATCATGAAGTATTATGTTGTGTTCTGTCTACATGTTATAATCATAAAGTATTATGTTGTTGTGTTCTCTACTTGTTATAATCATAAAGTATTATGTTGTTGTGTTCTCTCTACATGTTATAATCATGAAGTATTATGTTGTGTTCTGTCTACATGTTATAATCATAAAGTATTATGTTGTTGTGTTCTCTCTACATGTTATAATCATAAAGTATCATGTTGTTGTGTTCTCTCTACATGTTATAATCATAAAGTATTATGTTGTTGTGTTCTCTCTACTTGTTATAATCATAAAGTATTATGTTGTTGTGTTCTCTCTACATGTTATAATCATAAAGTATTATGTTGTTGTTCTCTACATGTTATAATCATAAAGTATTATGTTGTGTTCTCTACATGTTATAATCATAACATGTTCTCTACATGTTATAATCATAAAGTATTATGTTGTTGTGTTCTCTCTACATGTTATACTCAAAGTATCATGTTGTTGTGTTCTTTCTACATGTTATAATCATAAAGTATCATGTTGTTGTGTTCTCTCTACATGTTATAATCATAAAGTATAATGTTGTTGTTCTCTACATGTTATAATCATAAAGTATTATCTTGTGTTCTCTACATGTTATAATCATAAAGTATTATGTTGTGTTCTCTGCATGTTATAATCATAAAGTATTATGTTGTTGTGTTCTCTACATGTTATAATCATAAAGTATTATGTTGTTGTGTTCTCTACATGTTATAATCATAAAGTATTATGTTGTTGTGTTCTCTCTACATGTTATAATCAATCATAAAGTATTATGTTGTGTTCTCTACATGTTATAATCATAAAGTATTATGTTGTGTTCTCTCTACATGTTATAATCATAAAGTATTATGTTGTTGTGTTCTCTACATGTTATAATCATAAAGTATTATGTTGTGTTCTCTACATGTTATAATCATAAAGTATTATGTTGTTGTGTTCTCTCTACATGTTATAATCATAAAGTATTATGTTGTGTTCTCTACATGTTATAATCATAAAGTATTATGTTGTGTTCTCTCTACATGTTATAATCATAAAGTATTATGTTGTTGTGTTCTCTACATGTTATAATCATAAAGTATTATGTTGTGTTCTCTCTACATGTTATAATCATAAAGTATTATGTTGTTGTGTTCTCTCTACATGTTATAATCAAAGTATTATGTTGTTGTGTTCTCTCTACATGTTATAATCATAAAGTATTATGTTGTTGTGTTCTCTCTACATGTTATAATCATAAAGTATTATGTTGTGTTCTCTACATGTTATAATCATAAAGTAGTATGTTGTTGTTCTCTACATGTTATAATCATAAAGTATTATGTTGTTGTGTTCTCTACATGTTATAATCATAAAGTATTATGTTGTTGTGTTCTCTACATGTTATAATCATAAAGTATTATGTTGTTGTGTTCTCTACATGTTATAATCATAAAGTATTATGTTGTGTTCTCTACATGTTATAATCATAAAGTATTATGTTGTGTTCTCTCTACATGTTATAATCATAAAGTATCATGTTGTTGTGTTCTCTCTACATGTTATAATCATAATATATTATGTGGTTGTTCTCTACATGTTATAATCATAAAGTATTATGTTGTGTTCTCTCTACATGTTATAATCATAAAGTATTATGTTGTTGTGTTCTCTCTACATGTTATAATCATAAAGTATTATGTTGTTGTGTTCTCTCTACATGTTATAATCATAAAGTATTATGTTGTTGTGTTCTCTCTACATGTTATAATCATAAAGTATTATGTTGTTGTGTTCTCTCTACATGTTATAATCATAAAGTATTATGTTGTTGTGTTCTCTCTACATGTTATAATCATAAAGTATTATGTTGTTGTGTTCTCTCTTCATGTTATAATCATAAAGTATTATGTTGTTGTTCTCTACATGTTATAATCATAAAGTATTATGTTGTGTTCTCTACATGTTATAATCATAACATGTTCTCTACATGTTATAATCATAAAGTATTATGTTGTTGTGTTCTCTCTACATGTTATAATCATAAAGTATTATGTTGTGTTCTCTACATGTTATAATCAATCATAAAGTATTATGTTGTGTTCTCTACATGTTATAATCATAAAGTATTATGTTGTGTTCTCTCTACATGTTATAATCATAAAGTATTATGTTGTTGTGTTCTCTACATGTTATAATCATAAAGTATTATGTTGTGTTCTCTACATGTTATAATCATAAAGTATTATGTTGTTGTGTTCTCTCTACATGTTATAATCATAAAGTATTATGTTGTGTTCTCTACATGTTATAATCATAAAGTATTATGTTGTGTTCTCTCTACATGTTATAATCATAAAGTATTATGTTGTTGTGTTCTCTACATGTTATAATCATAAAGTATTATGTTGTGTTCTCTCTACATGTTATAATCATAAAGTATTATGTTGTTGTGTTCTCTCTACATGTTATAATCAAAGTATTATGTTGTTGTGTTCTCTCTACATGTTATAATCATAAAGTATTATGTTGTTGTGTTCTCTCTACATGTTATAATCATAAAGTATTATGTTGTGTTCTCTACATGTTATAATCATAAAGTAGTATGTTGTTGTTCTCTACATGTTATAATCATAAAGTATTATGTTGTTGTGTTCTCTCTACATGTTATAATCATAAAGTATTATGTTGTTGTGTTCTCTACATGTTATAATCATAAAGTATTATGTTGTTGTGTTCTCTACATGTTATAATCATAAAGTATTATGTTGTGTTCTCTACATGTTATAATCATAAAGTATTATGTTGTGTTCTCTCTACATGTTATAATCATAAAGTATCATGTTGTTGTGTTCTCTCTACATGTTATAATCATAATATATTATGTGGTTGTTCTCTACATGTTATAATCATAAAGTATTATGTTGTGTTCTCTCTACATGTTATAATCATAAAGTATTATGTTGTTGTGTTTTCTCTACATGTTATAATCATAATATATTATGTTGTTGTGTTCTCTACATGTTATAATCATAAAGTATTATGTTGTTGTGTTCTCTCTACTTGTTATAATCATAAAGTATTATGTTGTTGTGTTCTCTACATGTTATAATCATAAAGTATTATGTTGTTGTGTTCTCTACATGTTATAATCATAAAGTATTATGTTGTTGTGTTCTCTACTTGTTATAATCATAAAGTATTATGTTGTTGTGTTCTCTCTACATGTTATAATCATGAAGTATTATGTTGTGTTCTGTCTACATGTTATAATCATAAAGTATTATGTTGTTGTGTTCTCTACTTGTTATAATCATAAAGTATTATGTTGTTGTGTTCTCTCTACATGTTATAATCATGAAGTATTATGTTGTGTTCTGTCTACATGTTATAATCATAAAGTATTATGTTGTTGTGTTCTCTCTACATGTTATAATCATAAAGTATCATGTTGTTGTGTTCTCTCTACATGTTATAATCATAAAGTATTATGTTGTTGTGTTCTCTCTACTTGTTATAATCATAAAGTATTATGTTGTTGTGTTCTCTCTACATGTTATAATCATAAAGTATCGTGTTGTTGTGTTCTTTCTACATGTTATAATCATAAAGTATCATGTTGTTCTCTACATGTTATAATCATGAAGTATTATCTTGTGTTCTCTACATGTTATAATCATAAAGTATCATGTTATTGTGTTCTCTACATGTTATAATCATAAAGTATTATGTTGTTGTGTTCTCTCTACATGTTATAATCATAAAGTATTATGTTGTTGTGTTCTCTCTACATGTTATAATCATAAAGTATTATGTTGTTGTGTTCTCTCTACATGTTATAATCATAAAGTATTATGTTGTTGTGTTCTCTCTACATGTTATAATCATAAAGTATTATGTTGTTGTGTTCTCTCTACATGTTATAATCATAAAGTATTATGTTGTTGTGTTCTCTACATGTTATAATCATAAAGTATTATGTTGTTGTTCTCTACATGTTATAATCATAAAGTATTATGTTGTGTTCTCTACATGTTATAATCATAACATGTTCTCTACATGTTATAATCATAAAGTATTATGTTGTTGTGTTCTCTCTACATGTTATACTCATAAAGTATCATGTTGTTGTGTTCTTTCTACATGTTATAATCATAAAGTATCATGTTGTTGTGTTCTCTCTACATGTTATAATCATAAAGTATAATGTTGTTGTTCTCTACATGTTATAATCATAAAGTATTATCTTGTGTTCTCTACATGTTATAATCATAAAGTATTATGTTGTGTTCTCTGCATGTTATAATCATAAAGTATTATGTTGTTGTGTTCTCTACATGTTATAATCATAAAGTATTATGTTGTTGTGTTCTCTACATGTTATAATCATAAAGTATTATGTTGTTGTGTTCTCTCTACATGTTATAATCAATCATAAAGTATTATGTTGTGTTCTCTACATGTTATAATCATAAAGTATTATGTTGTGTTCTCTCTACATGTTATAATCATAAAGTATTATGTTGTTGTGTTCTCTACATGTTATAATCATAAAGTATTATGTTGTGTTCTCTACATGTTATAATCATAAAGTATTATGTTGTTGTGTTCTCTCTACATGTTATAATCATAAAGTATTATGTTGTGTTCTCTACATGTTATAATCATAAAGTATTATGTTGTGTTCTCTCTACATGTTATAATCAATCATAAAGTATTATGTTGTGTTCTCTACATGTTATAATCATAAAGTATTATGTTGTGTTCTCTCTACATGTTATAATCATAAAGTATTATGTTGTTGTGTTCTCTACATGTTATAATCATAAAGTATTATGTTGTGTTCTCTACATGTTATAATCATAAAGTATTATGTTGTGTTCTCTCTACATGTTATAATCATAAAGTATCATGTTGTTGTGTTCTCTCTACATGTTATAATCATAATATATTATGTGGTTGTTCTCTACATGTTATAATCATAAAGTATTATGTTGTGTTCTCTCTACATGTTATAATCATAAAGTATTATGTTGTTGTGTTTTCTCTACATGTTATAATCATAATATATTATGTTGTTGTGTTCTCTACATGTTATAATCATAAAGTATTATGTTGTTGTGTTCTCTCTACTTGTTATAATCATAAAGTATTATGTTGTTGTGTTCTCTACATGTTATAATCATAAAGTATTATGTTGTTGTGTTCTCTACATGTTATAATCATAAAGTATTATGTTGTTGTGTTCTCTACTTGTTATAATCATAAAGTATTATGTTGTTGTGTTCTCTCTACATGTTATAATCATGAAGTATTATGTTGTGTTCTGTCTACATGTTATAATCATAAAGTATTATGTTGTTGTGTTCTCTACTTGTTATAATCATAAAGTATTATGTTGTTGTGTTCTCTCTACATGTTATAATCATGAAGTATTATGTTGTGTTCTGTCTACATGTTATAATCATAAAGTATTATGTTGTTGTGTTCTCTCTACATGTTATAATCATAAAGTATCATGTTGTTGTGTTCTCTCTACATGTTATAATCATAAAGTATTATGTTGTTGTGTTCTCTCTACTTGTTATAATCATAAAGTATTATGTTGTTGTGTTCTCTCTACATGTTATAATCATAAAGTATCGTGTTGTTGTGTTCTTTCTACATGTTATAATCATAAAGTATCATGTTGTTCTCTACATGTTATAATCATGAAGTATTATCTTGTGTTCTCTACATGTTATAATCATAAAGTATCATGTTATTGTGTTCTCTACATGTTATAATCATAAAGTATTATGTTGTTGTGTTCTCTCTACATGTTATAATCATAAAGTATTATGTTGTTGTGTTCTCTCTACATGTTATAATCATAAAGTATTATGTTGTTGTGTTCTCTCTACATGTTATAATCATAAAGTATTATGTTGTTGTGTTCTCTCTACATGTTATAATCATAAAGTATTATGTTGTTGTGTTCTCTCTACATGTTATAATCATAAAGTATTATGTTGTTGTGTTCTCTACATGTTATAATCATAAAGTATTATGTTGTTGTTCTCTACATGTTATAATCATAAAGTATTATGTTGTGTTCTCTACATGTTATAATCATAACATGTTCTCTACATGTTATAATCATAAAGTATTATGTTGTTGTGTTCTCTCTACATGTTATACTCATAAAGTATCATGTTGTTGTGTTCTTTCTACATGTTATAATCATAAAGTATCATGTTGTTGTGTTCTCTCTACATGTTATAATCATAAAGTATAATGTTGTTGTTCTCTACATGTTATAATCATAAAGTATTATCTTGTGTTCTCTACATGTTATAATCATAAAGTATTATGTTGTGTTCTCTGCATGTTATAATCATAAAGTATTATGTTGTTGTGTTCTCTACATGTTATAATCATAAAGTATTATGTTGTTGTGTTCTCTACATGTTATAATCATAAAGTATTATGTTGTTGTGTTCTCTCTACATGTTATAATCAATCATAAAGTATTATGTTGTGTTCTCTACATGTTATAATCATAAAGTATTATGTTGTGTTCTCTCTACATGTTATAATCATAAAGTATTATGTTGTTGTGTTCTCTACATGTTATAATCATAAAGTATTATGTTGTGTTCTCTACATGTTATAATCATAAAGTATTATGTTGTTGTGTTCTCTCTACATGTTATAATCATAAAGTATTATGTTGTGTTCTCTACATGTTATAATCATAAAGTATTATGTTGTGTTCTCTCTACATGTTATAATCATAAAGTATTATGTTGTTGTGTTCTCTACATGTTATAATCATAAAGTATTATGTTGTGTTCTCTCTACATGTTATAATCATAAAGTATTATGTTGTTGTGTTCTCTCTACATGTTATAATCAAAGTATTATGTTGTTGTGTTCTCTCTACATGTTATAATCATAAAGTATTATGTTGTTGTGTTCTCTCTACATGTTATAATCATAAAGTATTATGTTGTGTTCTCTACATGTTATAATCATAAAGTAGTATGTTGTTGTTCTCTACATGTTATAATCATAAAGTATTATGTTGTTGTGTTCTCTCTACATGTTATAATCATAAAGTATTATGTTGTTGTGTTCTCTACATGTTATAATCATAAAGTATTATGTTGTTGTGTTCTCTACATGTTATAATCATAAAGTATTATGTTGTGTTCTCTACATGTTATAATCATAAAGTATTATGTTGTGTTCTCTCTACATGTTATAATCATAAAGTATCATGTTGTTGTGTTCTCTCTACATGTTATAATCATAATATATTATGTGGTTGTTCTCTACATGTTATAATCATAAAGTATTATGTTGTGTTCTCTCTACATGTTATAATCATAAAGTATTATGTTGTTGTGTTCTCTCTACATGTTATAATCATAAAGTATTATGTTGTTGTGTTCTCTCTACATGTTATAATCATAAAGTATTATGTTGTTGTGTTCTCTCTACATGTTATAATCATAAAGTATTATGTTGTTGTGTTCTCTCTACATGTTATAATCATAAAGTATTATGTTGTTGTGTTCTCTCTACATGTTATAATCATAAAGTATTATGTTGTTGTGTTCTCTCTTCATGTTATAATCATAAAGTATTATGTTGTTGTTCTCTACATGTTATAATCATAAAGTATTATGTTGTGTTCTCTACATGTTATAATCATAACATGTTCTCTACATGTTATAATCATAAAGTATTATGTTGTTGTGTTCTCTCTACATGTTATAATCATAAAGTATTATGTTGTGTTCTCTACATGTTATAATCAATCATAAAGTATTATGTTGTGTTCTCTACATGTTATAATCATAAAGTATTATGTTGTGTTCTCTCTACATGTTATAATCATAAAGTATTATGTTGTTGTGTTCTCTACATGTTATAATCATAAAGTATTATGTTGTGTTCTCTACATGTTATAATCATAAAGTATTATGTTGTTGTGTTCTCTCTACATGTTATAATCATAAAGTATTATGTTGTGTTCTCTACATGTTATAATCATAAAGTATTATGTTGTGTTCTCTCTACATGTTATAATCATAAAGTATTATGTTGTTGTGTTCTCTACATGTTATAATCATAAAGTATTATGTTGTGTTCTCTCTACATGTTATAATCATAAAGTATTATGTTGTTGTGTTCTCTCTACATGTTATAATCAAAGTATTATGTTGTTGTGTTCTCTCTACATGTTATAATCATAAAGTATTATGTTGTTGTGTTCTCTCTACATGTTATAATCATAAAGTATTATGTTGTGTTCTCTACATGTTATAATCATAAAGTAGTATGTTGTTGTTCTCTACATGTTATAATCATAAAGTATTATGTTGTTGTGTTCTCTCTACATGTTATAATCATAAAGTATTATGTTGTTGTGTTCTCTACATGTTATAATCATAAAGTATTATGTTGTTGTGTTCTCTACATGTTATAATCATAAAGTATTATGTTGTGTTCTCTACATGTTATAATCATAAAGTATTATGTTGTGTTCTCTCTACATGTTATAATCATAAAGTATCATGTTGTTGTGTTCTCTCTACATGTTATAATCATAATATATTATGTGGTTGTTCTCTACATGTTATAATCATAAAGTATTATGTTGTGTTCTCTCTACATGTTATAATCATAAAGTATTATGTTGTTGTGTTTTCTCTACATGTTATAATCATAATATATTATGTTGTTGTGTTCTCTACATGTTATAATCATAAAGTATTATGTTGTTGTGTTCTCTCTACTTGTTATAATCATAAAGTATTATGTTGTTGTGTTCTCTACATGTTATAATCATAAAGTATTATGTTGTTGTGTTCTCTACATGTTATAATCATAAAGTATTATGTTGTTGTGTTCTCTACTTGTTATAATCATAAAGTATTATGTTGTTGTGTTCTCTCTACATGTTATAATCATGAAGTATTATGTTGTGTTCTGTCTACATGTTATAATCATAAAGTATTATGTTGTTGTGTTCTCTACTTGTTATAATCATAAAGTATTATGTTGTTGTGTTCTCTCTACATGTTATAATCATGAAGTATTATGTTGTGTTCTGTCTACATGTTATAATCATAAAGTATTATGTTGTTGTGTTCTCTCTACATGTTATAATCATAAAGTATCATGTTGTTGTGTTCTCTCTACATGTTATAATCATAAAGTATTATGTTGTTGTGTTCTCTCTACTTGTTATAATCATAAAGTATTATGTTGTTGTGTTCTCTCTACATGTTATAATCATAAAGTATCGTGTTGTTGTGTTCTTTCTACATGTTATAATCATAAAGTATCATGTTGTTCTCTACATGTTATAATCATGAAGTATTATCTTGTGTTCTCTACATGTTATAATCATAAAGTATCATGTTATTGTGTTCTCTACATGTTATAATCATAAAGTATTATGTTGTTGTGTTCTCTCTACATGTTATAATCATAAAGTATTATGTTGTTGTGTTCTCTCTACATGTTATAATCATAAAGTATTATGTTGTTGTGTTCTCTCTACATGTTATAATCATAAAGTATTATGTTGTTGTGTTCTCTCTACATGTTATAATCATAAAGTATTATGTTGTTGTGTTCTCTCTACATGTTATAATCATAAAGTATTATGTTGTTGTGTTCTCTACATGTTATAATCATAAAGTATTATGTTGTTGTTCTCTACATGTTATAATCATAAAGTATTATGTTGTGTTCTCTACATGTTATAATCATAACATGTTCTCTACATGTTATAATCATAAAGTATTATGTTGTTGTGTTCTCTCTACATGTTATACTCATAAAGTATCATGTTGTTGTGTTCTTTCTACATGTTATAATCATAAAGTATCATGTTGTTGTGTTCTCTCTACATGTTATAATCATAAAGTATAATGTTGTTGTTCTCTACATGTTATAATCATAAAGTATTATCTTGTGTTCTCTACATGTTATAATCATAAAGTATTATGTTGTGTTCTCTGCATGTTATAATCATAAAGTATTATGTTGTTGTGTTCTCTACATGTTATAATCATAAAGTATTATGTTGTTGTGTTCTCTACATGTTATAATCATAAAGTATTATGTTGTTGTGTTCTCTCTACATGTTATAATCAATCATAAAGTATTATGTTGTGTTCTCTACATGTTATAATCATAAAGTATTATGTTGTGTTCTCTCTACATGTTATAATCATAAAGTATTATGTTGTTGTGTTCTCTACATGTTATAATCATAAAGTATTATGTTGTGTTCTCTACATGTTATAATCATAAAGTATTATGTTGTTGTGTTCTCTCTACATGTTATAATCATAAAGTATTATGTTGTGTTCTCTACATGTTATAATCATAAAGTATTATGTTGTGTTCTCTCTACATGTTATAATCAATCATAAAGTATTATGTTGTGTTCTCTACATGTTATAATCATAAAGTATTATGTTGTGTTCTCTCTACATGTTATAATCATAAAGTATTATGTTGTTGTGTTCTCTACATGTTATAATCATAAAGTATTATGTTGTGTTCTCTACATGTTATAATCATAAAGTATTATGTTGTGTTCTCTCTACATGTTATAATCATAAAGTATCATGTTGTTGTGTTCTCTCTACATGTTATAATCATAATATATTATGTGGTTGTTCTCTACATGTTATAATCATAAAGTATTATGTTGTGTTCTCTCTACATGTTATAATCATAAAGTATTATGTTGTTGTGTTTTCTCTACATGTTATAATCATAATATATTATGTTGTTGTGTTCTCTACATGTTATAATCATAAAGTATTATGTTGTTGTGTTCTCTCTACTTGTTATAATCATAAAGTATTATGTTGTTGTGTTCTCTACATGTTATAATCATAAAGTATTATGTTGTTGTGTTCTCTACATGTTATAATCATAAAGTATTATGTTGTTGTGTTCTCTACTTGTTATAATCATAAAGTATTATGTTGTTGTGTTCTCTCTACATGTTATAATCATGAAGTATTATGTTGTGTTCTGTCTACATGTTATAATCATAAAGTATTATGTTGTTGTGTTCTCTACTTGTTATAATCATAAAGTATTATGTTGTTGTGTTCTCTCTACATGTTATAATCATGAAGTATTATGTTGTGTTCTGTCTACATGTTATAATCATAAAGTATTATGTTGTTGTGTTCTCTCTACATGTTATAATCATAAAGTATCATGTTGTTGTGTTCTCTCTACATGTTATAATCATAAAGTATTATGTTGTTGTGTTCTCTCTACTTGTTATAATCATAAAGTATTATGTTGTTGTGTTCTCTCTACATGTTATAATCATAAAGTATCGTGTTGTTGTGTTCTTTCTACATGTTATAATCATAAAGTATCATGTTGTTCTCTACATGTTATAATCATGAAGTATTATCTTGTGTTCTCTACATGTTATAATCATAAAGTATCATGTTATTGTGTTCTCTACATGTTATAATCATAAAGTATTATGTTGTTGTGTTCTCTCTACATGTTATAATCATAAAGTATTATGTTGTTGTGTTCTCTCTACATGTTATAATCATAAAGTATTATGTTGTTGTGTTCTCTCTACATGTTATAATCATAAAGTATTATGTTGTTGTGTTCTCTCTACATGTTATAATCATAAAGTATTATGTTGTTGTGTTCTCTCTACATGTTATAATCATAAAGTATTATGTTGTTGTGTTCTCTACATGTTATAATCATAAAGTATTATGTTGTTGTTCTCTACATGTTATAATCATAAAGTATTATGTTGTGTTCTCTACATGTTATAATCATAACATGTTCTCTACATGTTATAATCATAAAGTATTATGTTGTTGTGTTCTCTCTACATGTTATACTCATAAAGTATCATGTTGTTGTGTTCTTTCTACATGTTATAATCATAAAGTATCATGTTGTTGTGTTCTCTCTACATGTTATAATCATAAAGTATAATGTTGTTGTTCTCTACATGTTATAATCATAAAGTATTATCTTGTGTTCTCTACATGTTATAATCATAAAGTATTATGTTGTGTTCTCTGCATGTTATAATCATAAAGTATTATGTTGTTGTGTTCTCTACATGTTATAATCATAAAGTATTATGTTGTTGTGTTCTCTACATGTTATAATCATAAAGTATTATGTTGTTGTGTTCTCTCTACATGTTATAATCAATCATAAAGTATTATGTTGTGTTCTCTACATGTTATAATCATAAAGTATTATGTTGTGTTCTCTCTACATGTTATAATCATAAAGTATTATGTTGTTGTGTTCTCTACATGTTATAATCATAAAGTATTATGTTGTGTTCTCTACATGTTATAATCATAAAGTATTATGTTGTTGTGTTCTCTCTACATGTTATAATCATAAAGTATTATGTTGTGTTCTCTACATGTTATAATCATAAAGTATTATGTTGTGTTCTCTCTACATGTTATAATCATAAAGTATTATGTTGTTGTGTTCTCTACATGTTATAATCATAAAGTATTATGTTGTGTTCTCTCTACATGTTATAATCATAAAGTATTATGTTGTTGTGTTCTCTCTACATGTTATAATCAAAGTATTATGTTGTTGTGTTCTCTCTACATGTTATAATCATAAAGTATTATGTTGTTGTGTTCTCTCTACATGTTATAATCATAAAGTATTATGTTGTGTTCTCTACATGTTATAATCATAAAGTAGTATGTTGTTGTTCTCTACATGTTATAATCATAAAGTATTATGTTGTTGTGTTCTCTCTACATGTTATAATCATAAAGTATTATGTTGTTGTGTTCTCTACATGTTATAATCATAAAGTATTATGTTGTTGTGTTCTCTACATGTTATAATCATAAAGTATTATGTTGTGTTCTCTACATGTTATAATCATAAAGTATTATGTTGTGTTCTCTCTACATGTTATAATCATAAAGTATCATGTTGTTGTGTTCTCTCTACATGTTATAATCATAATATATTATGTGGTTGTTCTCTACATGTTATAATCATAAAGTATTATGTTGTGTTCTCTCTACATGTTATAATCATAAAGTATTATGTTGTTGTGTTCTCTCTACATGTTATAATCATAAAGTATTATGTTGTTGTGTTCTCTCTACATGTTATAATCATAAAGTATTATGTTGTTGTGTTCTCTCTACATGTTATAATCATAAAGTATTATGTTGTTGTGTTCTCTCTACATGTTATAATCATAAAGTATTATGTTGTTGTGTTCTCTCTACATGTTATAATCATAAAGTATTATGTTGTTGTGTTCTCTCTTCATGTTATAATCATAAAGTATTATGTTGTTGTTCTCTACATGTTATAATCATAAAGTATTATGTTGTGTTCTCTACATGTTATAATCATAACATGTTCTCTACATGTTATAATCATAAAGTATTATGTTGTTGTGTTCTCTCTACATGTTATAATCATAAAGTATTATGTTGTTGTGTTCTCTCTACATGTTATAATCATAAAGTATTATGTTGTTGTGTTCTCTCTACATGTTATAATCATAAAGTATTATGTTGTTGTGTTCTCTCTACATGTTATAATCATAAAGTATTATGTTGTTGTGTTCTCTCTACATGTTATAATCATAAAGTATTATGTTGTTGTGTTCTCTCTACATGTTATAATCATAAAGTATTATGTTGTGTTCTCTCTACATGTTATAATCATAAAGTATTATGTTGTTGTGTTCTCTACATGTTATAATCATAAAGTATTATGTTGTTGTGTTCTCTACATGTTATAATCATAAAGTATAATGTTGTTGTGTTCTCTCTACATGTTATAATCATAAAGTATCATGTTGTTGTGTTCTCTACATGTTATAATCATAATATATTATGTTGTTGTGTTCTCTACGTGTTATAATCATAATATATTATGTTGTTGTGTTCTCTCTACATGTTATAATCATAAAGTATTATGTTGTTGTGTTTTCTCTACATGTTATAATCATAATATATTATGTTGTTGTGTTCTCTACATGTTATAATCATAAAGTATTATGTTGTTGTGTTCTCTCTACTTGTTATAATCATAAAGTATTATGTTGTTGTGTTCTCTCTACATGTTATAATCATAAAGTATTATGTTGTGTTCTCTACATGTTATAATCATAAAGTATTATGTTGTTGTGTTCTCTCTACATGTTATAATCATAAAGTATCATGTTGTTGTGTTCTCTCTACATGTTATAATCATAAAGTATTATGTTGTTGTGTTCTCTCTACTTGTTATAATCATAAAGTATTATGTTGTTGTGTTCTCTCTACATGTTATAATCATAAAGTATCGTGTTGTTGTGTTCTTTCTACATGTTATAATCATAAAGTATCATGTTGTTGTTCTCTACATGTTATAATCATAAAGTATCATGTTATTGTGTTCTCTACATGTTATAATCATAAAGTATTATCTTGTGTTCTCTACATGTTATAATCATAAAGTATCATGTTATTGTGTTCTCTACATGTTATAATCATAAAGTATTATGTTGTTGTTCTCTACATGTTATAATCATAAAGTATTATGTTGTGTTCTCTCTACATGTTATAATCATAAAGTATTATATTGTGTTCTCTACATGTTATAATCATAAAGGTATTATGTTGTTGTGTTCTCTACATGTTATAATCATAAAGTATTATGTTGTTGTGTTCTCTCTACATGTTATAATCATAAAGTATTATGTTGTGTTCTCTCTACATGTTATAATCATAAAGTATTATGTTGTGTTCTCTCTACATGTTATAATCATAAAGTATTATGTTGTGTTCTCTACATGTTATAATCATAAAGTATTATGTTGTGTTCTCTCTACATGTTATAATCATAAAGTATTATGTTGTTGTGTTCTCTACATGTTATAATCATAAAGTATTATGTTGTGTTCTCTCTACATGTTATAATCATAAAGTATTATGTTGTGTTCTCTCTACATGTTATAATCATAAAGTATTATGTTGGGTTCTCTCTACATGTTATAATCATAAAGTATTATGTTGTTGTTCTCTACATGTTATAATCATAATATATTATGTTGTTGTGTTCTCTCTACTTGTTATAATCATAAAGTATTATGTTGTGTTCTCTACATGTTATAATCATAATATATTATGTTGTGTTCTCTCTACATGTTATAATCATAAAGTATTATGTTGTTGTGTTCTCTCTACATGTTATAATCGTAAAGTATTATGTTGTTGTGTTCTCTACATGTTATAATCATAAAGTATTATGTTGTTGTGTTCTCTCTACATGTTATAATCATAAAGTATCATGTTGTTGTGTTCTCTCTACTTGTTATAATCATAAAGTATTATGTTGTTGTGTTCTCTCTACATGTTATAATCATAAAGTATCATGTTGTTGTGTTCTTTCTACATGTTATAATCATAAAGTATCATGTTATTGTGTTCTCTACATGTTATAATCATAAAGTATTATGTTGTTGTTCTCTACATGTTATAATCATAAAGTATTATGTTGTGTTCTCTGCATGTTATAATCATAAAGTATTATGTTGTTGTGTTCTCTACATGTTATAATCATAAAGTATTATGTTGTTGTGTTCTCTACATGTTATAATCATAAAGTATTATGTTGTTGTGTTCTCTCTACATGTTATAATCATAAAGTATTATGTTGTGTTCTCTCTACATGTTATAATCATAAAGTATTATGTTGTTGTGTTCTCTCTACATGTTATAATCATAAAGTATTATGTTGTTGTGTTCTCTCTACATGTTATAATCATAAAGTATTATGTTGTTGTGTTCTCTACATGTTATAATCATAAAGTATTATGTTGTGTTCTCTCTACATGTTATAATCATAAAGTATTATGTTGTTGTGTTCTCTCTACATGTTATAATCAATCATAAAGTATTATGTTGTGTTCTCTACATGTTATAATCATAAAGTATTATGTTGTTGTGTTCTCTACATGTTATAATCATAAAATATGATGTTGTTGTGTTCTCTACATGTTATAATCATAAAGTATTATGTTGTTGTGTTCTCTACATGTTATAATCATAAAGTATTATGTTGTTGTTCTCTACATGTTATAATCATAATATATTATGTTGTTGTGTTCTCTCTACTTGTTATAATCATAAAGTATTATGTTGTTGTTCTCTACATGTTATAATCATAATATATTATGTTGTTGTGTTCTCTCTACTTGTTATAATCATAAAGTATTATGTTGTGTTCTCTACATGTTATAATCATAATATATTATGTTGTGTTTTCTCTACATGTTATAATCATACAGTATTATGTTGTTGTGTTCTCTCTACATGTTATAATCGTAAAGTATTATGTTGTTGTGTTCTCTACATGTTATAATCATAAAGTATCATGTTGTTGTGTTCTCTCTACGTGTTATAATCATAATATATTATGTTGTTGTGTTCTCTCTACATGTTATAATCATAAAGTATTATGTTGTTGTGTTCTCTCTACTTGTTATAATCATAAAGTATTATGTTGTTGTGTTCTCTCTACATGTTATAATCATAAAGTATTATGTTGTGTTCTCTACATGTTATAATCATAAAGTATTATGTTGTTGTGTTCTCTACATGTTATAATCATAAAGTATTATGTTGTTGTGTTCTCTACATGTTATAATCAATCATAAAGTATTATGTTGTGTTCTCTACATGTTATAATCATAAAGTATCATGTTGTTGTGTTCTCTACATGTTATAATCATAAAGTATTATGTTGTTGTGTTCTCTCTACATGTTATAATCATAAAGTATTATGTTGTGTTCTCTACATGTTATAATCATAAAGTATTATGTTGTTCTCTACATGTTATAATCATAAAGTATTATGTTGTTGTGTTCTCTCTACATGTTATAATCATAAAGTATTATGTTGTGTTCTCTACATGTTATAATCATAAAGTATTATGTTGTTGTGTTCTCTCTACATGTTATAATCATAAAGTATTATGTTGTTGTGTTCTCTCTACATGTTATAATCATAAAGTATTATGTTGTTGTGTTCTCTCTACATGTTATAATCATAAAGTATTATGTTGTTGTGTTCTCTCTACATGTTATAATCATAAAGTATTATGTTGTTGTGTTCTCTCTACATGTTATAATCATAAAGTATTATGTTGTTGTGTTCTCTACATTTTATAATCATAAAGTATTATGATGTTGTGTTCTCTACATGTTATAATCATAAAGTATTATGTTGTGTTCTCTACATGTTATAATCATAAAGTATTATGTTGTGTTCTCTACATGTTATAATCATAATATATTATGTTGTGTTCTCTCTACATGTTATAATCATAAAGTATTATGTTGTTGTGTTCTCTCTACATGTTATAATCATAAAGTATTATGTTGTTGTGTTCTCTACATGTTATAATCATAAAGTATTATGTTGTTGTGTTCTCTCTACATGTTATAATCATAAAGTATCATGTTGTTGTGTTCTCTCTACGTGTTATAATCATAATATATTATGTTGTTGTGTTCTCTCTACATGTTATAATCATAAAGTATTATGTTGTTGTGTTCTCTCTACTTGTTATAATCATAAAGTATTATGTTGTGTTCTCTACATGTTATAATCATAAAGTATTATGTTGTTGTGTTCTCTCTACTTGTTATAATCATAAAGTATTATGTTGTGTTTTCTCTACATGTTATAATCATAAAGTATTATGTTGTGTTCTCTCTACATGTTATAATCATAAAGTATTATGTTGTGTTCTCTACATGTTATAATCATAAAGTATTATGTTGTGTTCTCTACATGTTATAATCATAAAGTATTATGTTGTGTTCTCTCTACTTGTTATAATCATAAAGTATTATGTTGTTGTGTTCTCTCTACATGTTATAATCATAAAGTATCATGTTGTTGTGTTCTCTACATGTTATAATCATAAAGTATTATGTTGTGTTCTCTCTACATGTTATAATCATAAAGTATTATGTTGTTGTTCTCTCTACATGTTATAATCATAATATATTATGTGGTTGTTCTCTACATGTTATAATCATAAAGTATTATGTTGTGTTCTCTCTACATGTTATAATCATAAAGTATTATGTTGTTGTGTTCTCTCTACATGTTATAATCATAAAGTATTATGTTGTTGTGTTCTCTCTACATGTTATAATCATAAAGTATTATGTTGTTGTGTTCTCTCTACATGTTATAATCATAAAGTATTATGTTGTTGTGTTCTCTCTACATGTTATAATCATAAAGTATTATGTTGTTGTGTTCTCTCTACATGTTATAATCATAAAGTATTATGTTGTTGTGTTCTCTCTTCATGTTATAATCATAAAGTATTATGTTGTGTTCTCTCTACATGTTATAATCATAAAGTATTATGTTGTTGTGTTCTCTCTACATGTTATAATCATAAAGTATTATGTTGTTGTGTTCTCTCTACATGTTATAATCATAAAGTATTATGTTGTTGTGTTCTCTCTACATGTTATAATCATAAAGTATTATGTTGTTGTGTTCTCTCTACATGTTATAATCATAAAGTATTATGTTGTTGTGTTCTCTACATGTTATAATCATAAAGTATTATGTTGTTGTGTTCTCTCTACATGTTATAATCATAAAGTATTATGTTGTGTTCTCTCTACATGTTATAATCATAAAGTATTATGTTGTTGTGTTCTCTACATGTTATAATCATAAAGTATTATGTTGTTGTGTTCTCTACATGTTATAATCATAAAGTATTATGTTGTGTTCTCTACATGTTATAATCATAAAGTATTATGTTGTGTTCTCTACATGTTATAATCATAAAGTATTATGTTGTGTTCTCTCTACTTGTTATAATCATAAAGTATTATGTTGTTGTGTTCTCTCTACATGTTATAATCATAAAGTATCATGTTGTTGTGTTCTCTACATGTTATAATCATAAAGTATTATGTTGTGTTCTCTCTACATGTTATAATCATAAAGTATTATGTTGTTGTTCTCTCTACATGTTATAATCATAATATATTATGTGGTTGTTCTCTACATGTTATAATCATAAAGTATTATGTTGTGTTCTCTCTACATGTTATAATCATAAAGTATTATGTTGTTGTGTTCTCTCTACATGTTATAATCATAAAGTATTATGTTGTTGTGTTCTCTCTACATGTTATAATCATAAAGTATTATGTTGTTGTGTTCTCTCTACATGTTATAATCATAAAGTATTATGTTGTTGTGTTCTCTCTACATGTTATAATCATAAAGTATTATGTTGTGTTCTCTCTACATGTTATAATCATAAAGTATTATGTTGTTGTGTTCTCTCTACATGTTATAATCATAAAGTATTATGTTGTTGTGTTCTCTCTACATGTTATAATCATAAAGTATTATGTTGTTGTGTTCTCTCTACATGTTATAATCATAATATATTATGTGGTTGTTCTCTACATGTTATAATCATAAAGTATTATGTTGTGTTCTCTACATGTTATAATCATAAAGTATTATGTTGTTGTGTTCTCTCTACATGTTATAATCATAAAGTATTATGTTGTTGTGTTCTCTCTACATGTTATAATCATAAAGTATTATGTTGTTGTGTTCTCTCTACATGTTATAATCATAAAGTATTATGTTGTTGTGTTCTCTCTACATGTTATAATCATAAAGTATTATGTTGTTGTGTTCTCTCTTCATGTTATAATCATAAAGTATTATGTTGTGTTCTCTCTACATGTTATAATCATAAAGTATTATGTTGTTGTGTTCTCTCTACATGTTATAATCATAAAGTATTATGTTGTTGTGTTCTCTCTACATGTTATAATCATAAAGTATTATGTTGTTGTGTTCTCTCTACATGTTATAATCATAAAGTATTATGTTGTTGTGTTCTCTCTACATGTTATAATCATAAAGTATTATGTTGTTGTGTTCTCTCTACATGTTATAATCATAAAGTATTATGTTGTTGTGTTCTCTCTACATGTTATAATCATAAAGTATTATGTTGTGTTCTCTCTACATGTTATAATCATAAAGTATTATGTTGTTGTGTTCTCTACATGTTATAATCATAAAGTATTATGTTGTTGTGTTCTCTACATGTTATAATCATAAAGTATAATGTTGTTGTGTTCTCTCTACATGTTATAATCATAAAGTATCATGTTGTTGTGTTCTCTACATGTTATAATCATAATATATTATGTTGTTGTGTTCTCTACGTGTTATAATCATAATATATTATGTTGTTGTGTTCTCTCTACATGTTATAATCATAAAGTATTATGTTGTTGTTCTCTCTACATGTTATAATCATAATATATTATGTGGTTGTTCTCTACATGTTATAATCATAAAGTATTATGTTGTGTTCTCTCTACATGTTATAATCATAAAGTATTATGTTGTTGTGTTCTCTCTACATGTTATAATCATAAAGTATTATGTTGTTGTGTTCTCTCTACATGTTATAATCATAAAGTATTATGTTGTTGTGTTCTCTCTACATGTTATAATCATAAAGTATTATGTTGTTGTGTTCTCTCTACATGTTATAATCATAAAGTATTATGTTGCTGTGTTCTCTCTACATGTTATAATCATAAAGTATTATGTTGTTGTGTTCTCTCTTCATGTTATAATCATAAAGTATTATGTTGTGTTCTCTCTACATGTTATAATCATAAAGTATTATGTTGTTGTGTTCTCTCTACATGTTATAATCATAAAGTATTATGTTGTTGTGTTCTCTCTACATGTTATAATCATAAAGTATTATGTTGTTGTGTTCTCTCTACATGTTATAATCATAAAGTATTATGTTGTTGTGTTCTCTCTACATGTTATAATCATAAAGTATTATGTTGTTGTGTTCTCTCTACATGTTATAATCATAAAGTATTATGTTGTTGTGTTCTCTCTACATGTTATAATCATAAAGTATTATGTTGTTGTGTTCTCTCTACATGTTATAATCATAAAGTATTATGTTGTTGTGTTCTCTACATGTTATAATCATAAAGTATTATGTTGTTGTGTTCTCTACATGTTATAATCATAAAGTATCATGTTGTTGTGTTCTCTACATGTTATAATCATAATATATTATGTTGTTGTGTTCTCTACGTGTTATAATCATAATATATTATGTTGTTGTGTTCTCTCTACATGTTATAATCATAAAGTATTATGTTGTTGTGTTTTCTCTACATGTTATAATCATAATATATTATGTTGTTGTGTTCTCTACATGTTATAATCATAAAGTATTATGTTGTTGTGTTCTCTCTACTTGTTATAATCATAAAGTATTATGCTGTTGTGTTCTCTACATGTTATAATCATAAAGTATTATGTTGTTGTGTTCTCTACATGTTATAATCATAAAGTATTATGTTGTTGTGTTCTCTACATGTTATAATCATAAAGTATTATGTTGTTGTGTTCTCTACATGTTATAATCATAAAGTATTATGTTGTTGTGTTCTCTACTTGTTATAATCATAAAGTATTATGTTGTTGTGTTCTCTCTACATGTTATAATCATGAAGTATTATGTTGTGTTCTGTCTACATGTTATAATCATAAAGTATTATGTTGTTGTGTTCTCTCTACATGTTATAATCATAAAGTATCATGTTGTTGTGTTCTCTCTACATGTTATAATCATAAAGTATTATGTTGTTGTGTTCTCTCTACTTGTTATAATCATAAAGTATTATGTTGTTGTGTTCTCTCTACATGTTATAATCATAAAGTATCGTGTTGTTGTGTTCTTTCTACATGTTATAATCATAAAGTATCATGTTGTTGTTCTCTACATGTTATAATCATGAAGTATTATCTTGTGTTCTCTACATGTTATAATCATAAAGTATCATGTTATTGTGTTCTCTACATGTTATAATCATAAAGTATTATGTTGTTGTTCTCTACATGTTATAATCATAAAGTATTATATTGTGTTCTCTACATGTTATAATCATAAAGTATTATGTTGTTGTGTTCTCTACATGTTATAATCATAAAGTATTATGTTGTTGTGTTCTCTCTACATGTTATAATCATAAAGTATTATGTTGTGTTCTCTCTACATGTTATAATCATAAAGTATTATGTTGTGTTCTCTCTACATGTTATAATCATAAAGTATTATGTTGTGTTCTCTACATGTTATAATCATAAAGTATTATGTTGTGTTCTCTCTACATGTTATAATCATAAAGTATTATGTTGTTGTGTTCTCTACATGTTATAATCATAAAGTATTATGTTGTGTTCTCTCTACATGTTATAATCATAAAGTATTATGTTGTGTTCTCTCTACATGTTATAATCATAAAGTATTATGTTGTGTTCTCTCTACATGTTATAATCATAAAGTATTATGTTGTTGTTCTCTACATGTTATAATCATAATATATTATGTTGTTGTGTTCTCTCTACTTGTTATAATCATAAAGTATTATGTTGTGTTCTCTACATGTTATAATCATAATATATTATGTTGTGTTCTCTCTACATGTTATAATCATAAAGTATTATGTTGTTGTGTTCTCTCTACATGTTATAATCGTAAAGTATTATGTTGTTGTGTTCTCTACATGTTATAATCATAAAGTATTATGTTGTTGTGTTCTCTCTACATGTTATAATCATAAAGTATCATGTTGTTGTGTTCTCTCTACTTGTTATAATCATAAAGTATTATGTTGTTGTGTTCTCTCTACATGTTATAATCATAAAGTATCATGTTGTTGTGTTCTTTCTACATGTTATAATCATAAAGTATCATGTTATTGTGTTCTCTACATGTTATAATCATAAAGTATTATGTTGTTGTTCTCTACATGTTATAATCATAAAGTATTATGTTGTGTTCTCTGCATGTTATAATCATAAAGTATTATGTTGTTGTGTTCTCTACATGTTATAATCATAAAGTATTATGTTGTTGTGTTCTCTACATGTTATAATCATAAAGTATTATGTTGTTGTGTTCTCTCTACATGTTATAATCATAAAGTATTATGTTGTGTTCTCTCTACATGTTATAATCATAAAGTATTATGTTGTTGTGTTCTCTCTACATGTTATAATCATAAAGTATTATGTTGTTGTGTTCTCTCTACATGTTATAATCATAAAGTATTATGTTGTTGTGTTCTCTACATGTTATAATCATAAAGTATTATGTTGTTGTGTTCTCTACATGTTATAATCATAAAGTATTATGTTGTGTTCTCTCTACATGTTATAATCATAAAGTATTATGTTGTTGTGTTCTCTCTACATGTTATAATCAATCATAAAGTATTATGTTGTGTTCTCTACATGTTATAATCATAAAGTATTATGTTGTTGTGTTCTCTACATGTTATAATCATAAAATATGATGTTGTTGTGTTCTCTACATGTTATAATCATAAAGTATTATGTTGTTGTGTTCTCTACATGTTATAATCATAAAGTATTATGTTGTTGTTCTCTACATGTTATAATCATAATATATTATGTTGTTGTGTTCTCTCTACTTGTTATAATCATAAAGTATTATGTTGTTGTTCTCTACATGTTATAATCATAATATATTATGTTGTTGTGTTCTCTCTACTTGTTATAATCATAAAGTATTATGTTGTGTTCTCTACATGTTATAATCATAATATATTATGTTGTGTTTTCTCTACATGTTATAATCATACAGTATTATGTTGTTGTGTTCTCTCTACATGTTATAATCATAAAGTATTATGTTGTTGTGTTCTCTACATGTTATAATCATAAAGTATCATGTTGTTGTGTTCTCTCTACGTGTTATAATCATAATATATTATGTTGTTGTGTTCTCTCTACATGTTATAATCATAAAGTATTATGTTGTTGTGTTCTCTCTACTTGTTATAATCATAAAGTATTATGTTGTTGTGTTCTCTCTACATGTTATAATCATAAAGTATTATGTTGTGTTCTCTACATGTTATAATCATAAAGTATTATGTTGTTGTGTTCTCTACATGTTATAATCATAAAGTATTATGTTGTTGTGTTCTCTACATGTTATAATCAATCATAAAGTATTATGTTGTGTTCTCTACATATTATAATCATAAAGTATTATGTTGTTGTGTTCTCTACATGTTATAATCATAAAGTATTATGTTGTTGTGTTCTCTACATGTTATAATCAATCATAAAGTATTATGTTGTGTTCTCTACATGTTATAATCATAAAGTATCATGTTGTTGTGTTCTCTACATGTTATAATCATAAAGTATTATGTTGTTGTGTTCTCTCTACATGTTATAATCATAAAGTATTATGTTGTGTTCTCTACATGTTATAATCATAAAGTATTATGTTGTTCTCTACATGTTATAATCATAAAGTATTATGTTGTTGTGTTCTCTCTACATGTTATAATCATAAAGTATTATGTTGTGTTCTCTACATGTTATAATCATAAAGTATTATGTTGTTGTGTTCTCTCTACATGTTATAATCATAAAGTATTATGTTGTTGTGTTCTCTCTACATGTTATAATCATAAAGTATTATGTTGTTGTGTTCTCTCTACATGTTATAATCATAAAGTATTATGTTGTTGTGTTCTCTCTACATGTTATAATCATAAAGTATTATGTTGTTGTGTTCTCTCTACATGTTATAATCATAAAGTATTATGTTGTTGTGTTCTCTACATTTTATAATCATAAAGTATTATGATGTTGTGTTCTCTACATGTTATAATCATAAAGTATTATGTTGTGTTCTCTACATGTTATAATCATAAAGTATTATGTTGTGTTCTCTACATGTTATAATCATAATATATTATGTTGTGTTCTCTCTACATGTTATAATCATAAAGTATTATGTTGTTGTGTTCTCTCTACATGTTATAATCATAAAGTATTATGTTGTTGTGTTCTCTACATGTTATAATCATAAAGTATTATGTTGTTGTGTTCTCTCTACATGTTATAATCATAAAGTATCATGTTGTTGTGTTCTCTCTACGTGTTATAATCATAATATATTATGTTGTTGTGTTCTCTCTACATGTTATAATCATAAAGTATTATGTTGTTGTGTTCTCTCTACTTGTTATAATCATAAAGTATTATGTTGTGTTCTCTACATGTTATAATCATAAAGTATTATGTTGTTGTGTTCTCTCTACTTGTTATAATCATAAAGTATTATGTTGTGTTTTCTCTACATGTTATAATCATAAAGTATTATGTTGTGTTCTCTCTACATGTTATAATCATAAAGTATTATGTTGTGTTCTCTACATGTTATAATCATAAAGTATTATGTTGTGTTCTCTACATGTTATAATCATAAAGTATTATGTTGTGTTCTCTCTACTTGTTATAATCATAAAGTATTATGTTGTTGTGTTCTCTCTACATGTTATAATCATAAAGTATCATGTTGTTGTGTTCTCTACATGTTATAATCATAAAGTATTATGTTGTGTTCTCTCTACATGTTATAATCATAAAGTATTATGTTGTTGTTCTCTCTACATGTTATAATCATAAAATATTATGTTGTTGTGTTCTCTACATGTTATAATCATAAAGTATTATGTTGTTGTGTTCTCTACATGTTATAATCATAAAGTATTATGTTGTTGTGTTCTCTCTACATGTTATAATCATAAAGTATTATGTTGTTGTGTTCTCTACATGTTATAATCATAAAGTATTATGTTGTTGTGTTCTCTACATGTTATAATCATAAAGTATCATGTTGTTGTGTTCTCTCTACATGTTATAATCATAAAGTATTATGTTGTTGTGTTCTCTCTACATGTTATAATCATAAAGTATTATGTTGTGTTCTCTCTACATGTTATAATCATAAAGTATTATGTTGTTGTGTTCTCTCTACATGTTATAATCATAAAGTATTATGTTGTTGTGTTCTCTCTACATGTTATAATCATAAAGTATTATGTTGTTGTGTTCTCTCTACATGTTATAATCATAAAGTATTATGTTGTTGTGTTCTCTCTACATGTTGTAATCATAAAGTATTATGTTGTTGTGTTCTTTCTACATGTTATAATCATAAAGTATTATGTTGTTGTGTTCTCTACATGTTATAATCATAAAGTATTATGTTGTTGTGTTCTCTCTACATGTTATAATCATAAAGTATTATGTTGTTGTGTTCTCTACATGTTATAATCATAAAGTATTATGTTGTTGTGTTCTCTCTACATGTTATAATCAAAGTATTATGTTGTTGTGTTCTCTCTACATGTTATAATCATAAAGTATTATGTTGTGTTCTCTCTACATGTTATAATCATAAAGTATTATGTTGTTGTGTTCTCTACATGTTATAATCATAAAGTATTATGTTGTTGTTCTCTACATGTTATAATCATAATATATTATGTTGTGTTCTCTCTACATGTTATAATCATAAAGTATTATGTTGTGTTCTCTCTACATGTTATAATCATAAAGTATTATGTTGTTGTGTTCTCTACATGTTATAATCATAAAGTATTATGTTGTTGTGTTCTCTACATGTTATAATCATAAAGTATTATGTTGTTGTGTTCTCTCTACATGTTATAATCATAAAGTATTATGTTGTTGTGTTCTCTCTACATGTTATAATCATAAAGTATCATGTTGTGTTCTCTCTACATGTTATAATCATAAAGTATTATGTTGTTGTGTTCTCTACATGTTATAATCATAAAGTATTATGTTGTTGTGTTCTCTACATGTTATAATCATAAAGTATTATGTTGTGTTCTCTACATGTTATAATCATAAAGTATTATGTTGTGTTCTCTCTACATGTTATAATCATAAAGTATTATGTTGTTGTGTTCTCTCTACATGTTATAATCATAAAGTATTATGTTGTTGTGTTCTCTCTACATGTTATAATCATAAAGTATTATGTTGTTGTGTTCTCTCTACATGTTATAATCATAAAGTATTATGTTGTGTTCTCTCTAGATGTTATAATCATAAAGTATTATGTTGTTGTGTTCTCTACATGTTATAATCATAAAGTATTATGTTGTGTTCTCTACATGTTATAATCATAAAGTATTATGTTGTTGTGTTCTCTCTACATGTTATAATCATAAAGTATTATGTTGTGTTCTCTCTACGTGTTATAATCATAATATATTATGTTGTTGTGTTCTCTCTCAGGGAGATTATGATGTGGTGATCAACGACTATGAGAAAGCCAAGTCTCTGTTTGGGAACACTGAGGTCCCCGTCTTTAAAAAAGGTAGGATAAAGTGAAGAGATCGGTGAACATTTTAATTTGATTTAATAAAAAAATTAATATTTCACCTTTATTTAACCAGGTAGGCTAGTTGAGAACATGTTCTCATTTACAACTGCGACCTGGCCAAGATAAAGCGAAGCAGTTCGACACAAACAACAACACAGAGTTACACATGGAGTAAACAAACATACAGTCAATAATACAGTAGAAAAGGTCTATATACAGTGTGTGCAAATGAGGTAGGATAAGGGAGGTAAGGTAATAAATAGGCCATAGTGGCAAAGTAGTTCCAATATAGCAATTAAACACTGGAATGGTAGATGTGCAGAAGATGAATGTGCAAGTAGAGATACTGGGGTGCAAAGGTGCAAGATAATTAAATAAATACAGTATGGAGATGAGGTAGTTGGATGGGCTATTTACAGGAGCAGTGATCTGTGATCTGTGCTTTAAGCTAGTAAGGGAGATATGAGTCTCCAGCTTCAGTGATTTTTGCAGTTTGTTCCAGTCATTGGCAGCAGAGAACTGGAAGGAAAGGCGGCCAAAGGAGGAATTGGCTTTGGGGGTGACCTGCTGAAGCGCGTGCTATGGGTGGGTGCTGCTATGGTGACCAGTGAGCTGAGATAAGGCGGGGCTTTACCTAGCAGAGACTTGTAGATGACCTGGAGCCAGTGGGTCATATACTGTACTGCAACCGAGTAAGTGTGATCCTCTCCTCCTGTGTGTCTGTCTATAGTGTATGCCGAGGTGGAGACTAGGATCGGGGCTCTGAGGAGTCTGCTACTGGACAAACTACTGGAGACGCCATCT
The DNA here is from genome assembly GCF_013265735.2 of Oncorhynchus mykiss. Classification (NCBI taxonomy): domain Eukaryota; kingdom Metazoa; phylum Chordata; class Actinopteri; order Salmoniformes; family Salmonidae; genus Oncorhynchus; species Oncorhynchus mykiss. The sequence goes on from NC_048569.1 coordinate 81,522,574, forward strand.
ACCTTGCATGACCAGAAGAGATACATCAGGTGTCAGTAAACTTCATGTATATGTACTGTAGCCAGGAAGGCGGTGTGTTACATTCTCCCCATTCTCACTGCCCTCTCTCACTTTCTATATGTTTATCTCTCGTTGTATACCTGTCTACAAAGCCTTGCTTGCTCTTTTGCTTTCTCTCTTACTTCCCTGTCTCTCCTTAAATACCATCTGTCTGTCGCTCTTTCTCTCCTTACTACTCTATTTCCCTCTCCCTCGCTCTCCTTTTTCCTCTTTTCCGCTCTCCATCTTTCTCTCTTCCCCCTTCTCCTGCTCCCTCATTCTCTTCTACTCCTCTCCCTCCTCTCCCTCCATCCTCATAGTTGTGGTCTGTGATAGTTTATTATTACTCAGAACGACCCGTCAGAACCAGAGAGAGCAGCTCACGATCACAGCAGCCATCTTTCATCCTGCTACATTACATTAGAGCTAGCTGGCTTTAAACATCCACCATGCCAAACCTCCTGTTTACCTTACACCCATTAGGGGGAACCTAGGGGGTCTCTGGTGGGGGTTGTGGTGGAGTAAAGTCAGACATGGTTTCAAATAGTTTCATACAGTATTTGTTTCCCTTCAAATATTTGAGTTGCTCTTGATAGAAATTGCCTGATTTAAAAATGGAACCAACAGAATAGTCCCAAATGGGCAAACCGTGCCCACCTGGAAATCCAGGTTGACTTAATCGAATGCAAAAAAACGATTTGAAAGGAAAAGAATACTGTTTGAATCCAAATAGTTGGCTTGTTGTGTCTTGTAGGGGTTTGGGGGCTGGAGGTTCCCTTGTAATGAGGAACAAATGATTCTGGTCTGGTCGGGTCTGCCTGTTATGTGATGGTGTCAGCCCACAATGAGAGAGTAGAGAGTATCTCACTCATTTGAGATTATCCCACACAGTACTGAGTGATGTACAGGGAATGTAGTGGGGAAGAGGAGTGTGGGTAGGGGATGAGGGTTTTAGTGATGAGATGGGGATGAGGGTTTTGGTGATGAGTTGGGGAGGGGATGAGGGTTTTGGGGATGAGTTGGGGAGGGGATGAGGGTTTTGGGGATGAGTTGGGGAGAGGATGAGGGTTTTGGGGATGAGTTTGGGAGGGGATGAGGGTTTTGGGGATGAGTTTGGGGGATGAGTTGGGGCGGGGATGAGGGTTTGGGAATGTTTTGGAGATGAGGTTAAGGCAAAGGCTACAGGAGATGGAGGTTGCTGGGTTTAGACTTAAATCTGAAGAGTGTCATGTTGAAGTGTTTGTTTTAAATCCATTTCTTACCTGAGTGTGTCAGCATTGACAACATCACCTGTGAAGTGCTGTGCCCACATTCTAATTCTTACCTGTGTGTGTTCCTTCCAGGTATCTGTCTGACCTGCATGCACCAGGGGACCCTGCCTGGCAGTGTATCTACGCCCAGCACAAGTGGATCCTCGGACTGATGCAGAACTGCAAGGAGGAGTTTATCAATGACCAGAGAGGTGAGTTACAGACACACACACACACACACACACACACACACACACAGAGAGTCACACACACACGTAATATAGAAAGAAAAGCCCTTATTTCCCCATTTCAGTCAGACTGGTTAGGTTGACTAAGAGAATTCTTGCATTCTCTTTACCATATCCCGACACACTCCCCCTTTCCTCTCTTGCTCTTTTTCTCCACGTCCCTCTCTCCCCTTTTCCATCTCTCATTCTGACAGAGTCAGTGTGTTTATTTTTTCATGAGCGTATGAAAAAGATGAAAGAGAGGGACTCTTGGTGTTGGACTTGGGTTTCAGGGCCCGAGACACACCGCGTGCGGCCGCACAGATGGATTGGAACAATTAACCCCAATTAAGCTGTTTCTCTGTTAAATCAGCCAGCAGGAAAATGTGGATGTGAAACCTTCCTCTCAGGAAGAATAGTACAGCAACGCATGAACACACACACACTCAAACACACATGCTAACCTCTCACCATTACAATAAAGAGAGGTTAGCATGTCTTGGGGGTATGATATTTTTGCATCTGTAACTTTCTCACTCATTATTCATGATTCATTCAGGACTACACTCTTAGAAAGGTGCAATCTAGGACCTAAATGGGTTCTTCGGCTGTCCCCATAGGATTACCCTTCGAAGAACCCTTTTGGGTTCCATGTAAAACCCTTTCCACAAAGGGTTCTACATGGAACCCAAAAGAGTTCTCCACAATACATTATTTACCATTCATTTCTATTGGGCATAAAATAATTGGAAACACAACCAAAACAAAAAGCAAATACATCCAACAAGCTTGATGTAATCATTGCATGCTATGAATATGGGACCAAATACTAAACCTTTGACTACTTTAATACACATATAAGTGAATTTGTCCTAATACTTTTGGTTCCCTAAAATGGGGGGAACTATGAACATAAAGTGCTTTAATTTCTAAACGGTTTACCAGATATGGATGAAAATACCGTCAAATTAAAGCTGACAGTCTGCACTTTAACCTCATTCTATCATTCTATGAAATGCAAGGTGCTGTAGTACAGAGCCAAAACAACAACAAAATGTCACTGTCCCAATACATTTGGAGCTCACTGTTTACACACAGTATGCTCATCGACAGACGCTCAAACGTACTATGCTCATATTCACAAGCCCAGACACACACATACACAGAACACTGCGATGACTGCCGTACGCAGTGGAGTCCGAGTATAAACAGGGCTAATGATAAGGGGAACAGTGGTTTCCGGGGCTCAGGGTGATGAATATGGGGGCTCTACCACTCCGCTCACACGGAGCTGCTTCTCTCATATCTGGGATGGAGTTAGTTACACATCACAACAGACATGGACACCTGTCAGTCAGCTGTTAGTCTACACAGAGTCAGGAAGTCAGATGTGTGAATTTAGTGAGGGCTCAGAGTATATAGGCCTACTGTATGTAAGTACATGGATGACACCAGTCACTCAGTTTCATTTAGGGAATGATTTAAAGAAAACATTGAATATCAAAAGCACACACAGACACACACTATGCAGCAGCAGCTGTCTCCTGGCCCCCTGTCTTGTCTTGTGAGCTCAGCCACTCATATACCTGGCAGCCATTTACACCTGTAGACCACATCCCTGCTTCCCTCACCCTCACCCTCCAACCCCAGCTCCCGAAACCAGTGCTTCCCAAAAACAACCCCTCCCAGTATCTCTCAAACCCTTCCTCCACCAGCTCCACTCTCACTTCTGACATCCATCATCACACACACACACCCTATTGTCAGAGTCACACCTGGCAGGGCAGGCCTTTTAACTTTGTGATTGATTGGTTGTGTCTACAGTAACTGATGTAATTTTTCTCTTTCATTCCTGGGGTAGCGAAATGCTCCGGAATGTTCCGGTCTAGAACGTGACGGTTCCGAAGCCCATTCTAGGGTGTTATAATTACCTCAGAAAATGATCCTAAAACGTGAATTAGCTGTATTTTCCCTTGGTTGAAACTAATTAATCACATGTTGATGTGTGGTTAGTTGGTTTGTAAGCACAGCAGCGATCAGTGCAGCGCTGGCAGTCAAATCAAATCAAATTTTATTGGTCACATACATGTGTTTAGTAGATGTTTAGTAGATGTAGTGAAATGCTTGTGTTTCTATCTCCGACAGTGCAGTAATATCTAACAAGTAATATCTAAAAATGTCACAACATATACCCAATACACACAAATCTAAAGAAAGGAATTAAGAATATATAAATATATGGACGAGCAATGTCAGAGCGGCATAGACTAAGATACAGTAGAATAGTATAGAATACAGTATATACATATGAGATGAGTAATGCAAGATATGTAAAGTTTATTAAAGTGACTAGTGTTCCATTTATTAAAGTGACTTCTAATGTGCTAGTGATGTCTATTTAACAGTCTGATGACCTTGAGATAGAAGCTGTTTTTCAGTCTCTCATTTCCAGCTTTGATGCACCTGTACTGACCTGACAATGAGACCTATACAATCGCAATGGCCAATGCGCAATTCTCTCACTCCGTACCTCAAATCCATATGAAATATCCTTGTAAAATAGTTGCTGTGGAACTTATAATTGAGAGTTGAGAAATACCTACAGAAAGCTGAGAACATCCTCTCTCCATCTGTGACAACAAGATAACTGTCTTTTCCCAGCAATACGATTTTAAAATGTTATACAATCAGAAAACTTTCTTTCTCCCAGAGCATTTTTTCACCCCGGGAAGGGAGAGTGGCTCGCTCGACACAAAAACAGGACCCAGCAAAACAGGTACAGGGGCCGGCAGACACTTTCATTACAGGAATCATGAGGATAATGTAGCCTACTTTACTGTTTGACCAACATAGGAAGTTTTTAGTGAGGTGAATAATTGTGCAGCCAACACCGACGCGACCAATACATATTTTTTAACTCGCACAGCAAAGTCAAAGGGTCACAAAAGGCAACTAAAAGGTTGCAGTCTGGAGCCCTGCCTTGTAGGGCGTTTCGCTATAGGCATACTCTCTAACTTTTGTTTTACTTCAATGAAAAAGGCCTCCATCTTCGCAATCAACAGTAGCCTAGGTCAAGGCTCCTCTTTCACTTTCTCTCTCTCCTCAGCAGCAGGGCAGCCCCGAACAATTTGGCTACAAATTAATTTATCAGCTTGAAAAAAAATATATGTTTTTTTATTTTTATTAACCCATCCACCACCCCCCTTCTTCAGAGGACACATCTTGTTTGGTTTTTACAGCTTTTCTGCTACATTTTACAAATACATTTTACATACACATATTGCATACTTTTATATAAAGCAAACGCATAACAATAATACATGACCAAACATGAGCTCTTTAATCCCGCCCCTCAGCCACTCACAGCCCATCCACCTATCACCATAGACCTCAGCTCTTTAATCTCAACCCTCAGCCACTCTCAGCCCATCCCACCTATCACTATAGACCATCATCGTTTTGTTTCCATGTGCCATATATTTTTCAATGTTGTGATGTTTTACGTACATTTTGAACCTTTCTAATCATATAGAATCGCTCAACACTGCTATTTGTAGAGTTCATTTTAAGTGAATGTTGTAATTTTTTAACCATTCCCGAACCTGTGACCAGAAACAAGCTACATAGGGGCAATACCAGAATAAATAGCAGCAAAATCTACAGTGCTGAGATTGTTGTATGCCCCGTATATATAGCATTCTGTTGGTGACATGAATTTTGTATAATCATTTAAATGGAAAAACTCAGTGTTGAATCAAGTGTTGTTTTTTGTACTAGTTCATAAACCATGTGCCATGGAATCGGTACATCAAAATTCTCTTCCCATTTATTTTGCAACCTGTACGGCGCAGAAACTGTATCAACATTTTTGTCCTCAAATGAAACTGGTATATTTTTCTATTTATGCCAGTTCCTTTCAGCCAATTTGTATCTTTAATACAGTGGGGCAAAAAAGTATTTAGTCAGCCACCAATTGTGCAAGTTCTCCCACTTAAAAGATGAGAGGCCTAATTTTCATCATAGGTACACTTCAACTATGACAGACAAAATGAGAAGAAAAAAAAATCCAGAAAATCACATTGTAGGTTTTTTTATTAATTTATTTGCAAATTATGGTGGAAAATAAGTATTTGGTCTATAACAGAAGTTTATCTCAATACTTTGTTATATACCCTTTGTTTTGTTGGCAATGACCGAGGTCAAAAGTCTTTTCACACACTGTTGCTGGTATTTTGGCCCATTCCTCCATGCAGATCTCCTCTAGAGCAGTGATGTTTTGGGGCTGTTGCTGGGCAACACGGACTTTCAACTCCCTCCAACGATTTTCTATGGGGTTGAGATCTGGAGACTGGCTAGGCCACTCCAGGACCTTGAAATGCTTCTTACGAAGCCACTCCTTCGTTGCCCGGGCGGTGTGTTTGGGATCATCGTCATGCTGAAAGACCCAGCCATGTTTCATCTTCAATGCCCTTGCTGATGGAAGGAGGTTTTCACTCAAAATCTCACGATACATGGCCCCATTCATTCTTTCCTTTACACGGATCAGTCGTCCTGGTCTCTTTGCAGAAAAACAGTCCCAAAGCATGATGTTTCCACCCCCATGCTTCACAGTAGGTATGGTGTTCTTTGGATGCAACTCAGCATTCTTTGTCCTCCAAACACGACGAGTTGAGTTTTTACCAAAAAGTTATATTTTGGTTGCATCTGACCATATGACATCCTCCCAATCTTCTTATGGATCATCCAAATGCTCTCTAGCAAACTTCAGACGGGCCTGGACATGTACTGGCTTAAGCAGGGGGACACGTCTGGCACTGCATGATTTGAGTCCCTGGCGGCGTAGTGTGTTACTGATGGTAGGCTTTGTTACTTTGGTCCCAGCTCTCTGCAGGTCATTCACTAGGTCCCCCTGTGTGGTTCTGGGATTTTTGCTCACCGTTCTTGTGATCATTTTGACCCCACGGGGTGAGATCTTGCGTGGAGCCCCAGATCGAGGGAGATTATCAGTGGTCTTGTATGTCTTCCATTTCCTAATAATTGCTCCCACAGTTGATTTCTTCAAACCAAGCTGCTTACCTATTGCAGATTCAGTCTTCCCAGCCTGGTGCAGGTCTACAATTTTGTTTCTGGTGTCCTTTGACAGCTCTTTGGTCTTGGCCATAGTGGAGTTTGGAGTGTGACTGTTTGAGGTTGTGGACAGGTGTCTTTTATACTGATAACAAGTTCAAACAGGTGCCATTAATACAGGTAATGAGTGGAGGACAGAGGAGCCTCTTAAAGAAGAAGTTACAGGTCTGTGAGAGCCAGAAATCTTGCTTGTTTGTAGGTGATCAAATACTTGTTTTCCACCATAATTTGCAAATAAATTCATTAAAAATCCTACAATGTGATTTTCTGGATTTTTTTTCTCATTTTCATTGACATTGACATTCTCATATATTTTCGATAGCTGCATATGTGAAAAGTCCACAGTTTATATTCATTATATTGTTAATAAATATTATAAAAATGTTCCATACGGAATGTTTTTTTATTAATCAGTATATTTGAGTTTAACCATAACATTTGTTGTAGTATTTGTTCTATCTTTTCTGGAGGGTAAAATTGTAACCAGATTTGTATGGCTTGTTCAAGAAAGGGCGATCATTAAAACAAAATGTAATTTTCAATTAGAGAGAAGTTGTAATCTGTATAAAGGCAAAAATGTAGTTTTTGAACAACAGATGAGCCTTTATTAATAATGTACTGGAGAACCATTTGGGGTTTAAGTATAATTTATGTATGAGTGAGGCTTTTAGTGAGAGGTTTAAAGCTTTGATGTTTTGTCATTTTAGCCCCCCCAAACTCATATTCATTATATAAGTAGGCACACCCACACACACATACTGGACACCATGGGAAAGGGTTCACCCAACACCTGTATCAACAGCAACAGCTCTGATCCCTCTTTCTATAAAAAAAAGATGGGAACATGGCCAGGAATGAGAGAGAAAGAGAGAGAGAGAGAGAATGCAGCTCCGTATGTGCAGAATCTCTGTCTGTCTGTGTGCCCATTGCTTTGCGTCTTTGTGCGTGTGGGTTGTGTGCATGCTTAAATATGTACTTCCAAACATACAGTGCCTTCAGAAAGTAATCACACCTCTAGACTTTTTCCAGATGTTGTTGTATTACAAATTGGGATTAAAATGGATTTGTCATCTTTTGTCAACGATCTACACAAAATATTCTGTAATGCCAAAGTGGAAGAAAATTCCCGAGCAGACTAGATGAAAAATCTGTTGATGTGCCCTTGAGCAAGGTACTTAACCTTAATTGCTCTGCATAAGAGCGTCTGCTAAATCAGTGTTGCGTTGGTTATGCGCTGGGTATTTGAATCAGCGGTGTAGTACTAGGACAAAAACCAAAACGTACACCCAGGGGGGCCCCAGGACCGAGTTTGGCAAATGCTGTGCTAAATGACTGAAGAGTAAAAATGCAAGTTGGTTGTTCATCATTGCTAGACAGCCATTTTCAAGTCTTTCCATAGATTTTCAATGCCGATTTAAGTCAAAACCCTAGTCCTTGCCGATGACAAGCATACCCATACCATAATACAGCCACCACCATGCTTGAAAATATGAAGAGTGTTATGTTACTATTGTGGAGTAACTACAATGTTGTTTAATCCATCCTCAGTTATCTCCTCTGACAGCCATTAAACTCTGTTACTGTTCTAAAGTTACCATTGGCCTCATGGTGAAATCACTGAGCGGTTTCCTTCCTCTCCGGCAACTGAGTCCACCTGTATCTTTGTAGTGACTGGGTGTATTGATACACCATCCAAAGTGTAATTAATAACTTCACCATGCTCTAAGGGATATTCAATGCCATCTACCAGTAGGTCTCCTCCTTTGCGAAACATTGGAAAACCTCCCTGGTCTTTGAGGTTGAATTTGTACTTGAAATTCACTGCTCGACAGAGAGACCTTATAGGTAATTGTTTGTGTGGGGTACAGAGATGGGGTAGTAATTTAAAACAGGTTAAACACTACTATTGTACACAGAGTCCATGCAACTTATTCTGTGACCTTGTTAAGCACATTTTTACTCCTGAACTAATTTAGGCTTGCCATAACAAGTGTTGAATACTTATTGACTGAAGACATTTTAGCGTTTCATTTTTTATTAATTCATTTCTAAAAAACATAATTCCACTTTGACGTTATGGGGTATTGTGTGTAGATCAGTGACACAAAATCTAAATGTAATCTATTTTAAATTCGGCTGTAACACAACAAAATGTGCAAAAGTACAGGGTGAATATTTTCTGAAGGCCCTGTATGTGTGTATAAATGTGTGTGTATGAAAGATGATGTGCTTCTCTGGAGGGTGCTTATGGTCTCTTTCCTGGTTTATCTGACTCACCTTGTAGTTTACTAACATTTGTAGATGGAAGGGTTTGGTTAGTGCTTGTGCACAGTCAGCCTGCAGCCCTTCAATCTGGGGGATTCACCAAGCTCACTGACCACAACAGAGCGAGTGTGTCATGTTTTGGAAATAAGTCAGCTCTTTTTCTTACTGCATTTACAGTAAAGGATCTGTAGGCGTTCTAGTGGTGTTGTTTCTATCAGTACTTTACCCTGACTTTCATTTTGTCTACTCCCTTCACAGAACAGCGCAAACTGGCTCTAACCAGTATAGAAAGAGGAGTGGGAGGCCCCGGTGCACAACTGAGCAAGTAGACAAGTACATTAGGTGACTCCGGGATGCTAGCCTAGGCAAAGTTGCAAAGAAAAACCATATCTCAGACTGGCCAATAAAAAAGACTAAGATGGGTTAAAGAACACAGACACTGGACAGAGGAACTCTGCCTAAAAGGCCAGCTTCCCGGGGTGGCCTCTTCACTGTTGACATTGAGGCTGGTGTTTTGTGGGTACTATATAATGAAGCTGCCAGTTGAGGACTTGTGAGGCATCTGCTTCTCAAACTAGACACTCTAATGTACTTGTCCTCTTGCTCAGTTGTGCACCGGGGCCTCCCACTCCTCTTTCTATTCTGTTTAGAGCCAGTTTTCTCTGATCTGTGAAGGGAGTAGTACACAGCGTTGTATGGGATCTTCAGTTTCTGGGCAATTTCTCGCATGGAATAGCTTTCATTTCTCAGAACAAGAATAGACTGACGAGTTTCAGAAGAAAGTACTTTTGTTTCTGGACATTTTGAGCCTGTCATCGAACCCACAAATGCTGAGAGACCTCACTACTGTTATTTTTCACTGTCTTTTTACTGTTGTTTTTATTTCTTTACTTATATTGTTCACCTAATACCTTTTTTTACACTGTTGGTTAGAGCCTGTAAGTAAGCATTCCACTGTAAGGTCTACCTACACCTGTTGTATTCGGCGCACGTAACAAATAAACTTTGATGCTCCAGATACTCAACTAGTTTAAAGGTCAGTTTTATAGCTTCTTTAATCAGAACAACAGTTTTCAGCTGTGATATAATAATGCAAAAGTGTTTTCTAATGATCAATTAGCCTTTTAAAATGATAAACTTGAATTAGCTAACACAACGTGCCATTAGATCACAGGAGAGATGGTTGCTGATAATTGGCCTCTGTACGCCTATGTAGATGTTCCATTAAAATCAGCCGTTTCCAGCTACAATAGTAATTTACAACATTAACAATGTCTACGCTGTATTTCTGATCAATTTGATGTTATTTTAATGGACAAATTTTTTTGCTTTTCTTTCAAAAACGAGGACATTTCTAAGTGACCCCAAACTTTTGAACGGTAGTGTGTGTGTGTGTGTGTGTATATATATATATATATATATATATATATATATATATATATATATATATATATATATATATATATATATATATATATATATATATATATATATATATATATATATATATATATATATATACAGTACCAGTCATAAGTTTGGACACAAATACTCATTCAAGGGTTTTTCTTTATTTGTACTATTTCCTACATTGTAGAATAATAGTGAAGACATCAAAAGACATCAAAACTATGAAATAACACATATGGAGTCATATAGTAACCCAAAAAGTGTCAATGGAAGCAAGTCCCTGCAGCAATGTTCCAACTTCTAGTGAAAAGCCTTCCCAGAAGAGTGGAGGCTGTTATAGCAGCAAAGGGAGGACCAACTCCATATTAGTGCACAGGATTTTGGAATGAGATATTCGATGAACATGTGTCCACATACTAATGGTCATATAGTGATTTTTCTATTTGGTCCTCAAACTTGAACTCGACTCTGAGGCGAAAATGAGGCGTTTTCCGCGATCCGGAATACGCAACATCACTCTCCCTCATCTGATTGGTCAGGTAGGCGGGCTTTCTGAGCCAGCATACACTGCCTCATCTGATTGATTGAGTTGGCGGGCTTTCTGACTTTGTGGCTGTGGTAACTAGTGATGTCCCATCTCGTGGAGAGCAGCACTGTAGCTCTCTTTCCCCATCTAGTGGAGACTGGAGCGCAGTAAGTGGCCTGATCAGGCCAGCGTAATCTGTCCCAGATCCAACAGACATCACTCTGCCCAGCTAAACTGAATTCACCTCTGCCTTGTACAAACCCACTGCCCTCTCCTCAGCTCCCCTTTGCTCCCTTCTCCTCCTCCTCTCTCGCGCATCACTCTGAAACAACGGGGCATTCTCTGCATCGCCGGCAAGGGGAGAGATGGATCAAAAGACAAATAAAGAAAGGAGGAGGGGATTGTTTGGTGTGAAAGCCTGCTGAGATTATTGAGGAATTTGGAGTTATTATGAAAACGGTTGATTTAATCTCTCAAGTATTTGATCCTGTGGGTTCTCTCTCACTCTCTCTCTCTGTCTCTCTCACTCTCACTCTCTCTCTCTCTCTGTCTCTCTCTCTCTCTGTCTCTCCCTACCTCTCTCCCTCTATTTCGCCATCTCAGTGGGGTTGGGGGCCATAGCCCTGGATCTAGAGGGGGACCCTCGCCCGTCGGCCCTCAGCAGGATCAGGGACACAGCTTCTCTGAAGAGGGGGTGCAGTCTGCGTACCCCCCGCCCCAGCAGTGAGTAACACTAGCTACACTATATAAACTCAGCAAAAAAAGAAATGTCCTCTCACTGTCAACTGCATTTATTTTCAGCAAACGTAACGTGTAAATATTTGTATAAAAAAAACATGATTCAACAACTGAGACATTAACTGAACAAGTTCCACAGACATGTGACTAACAGAAATTTAATAATGTGTCCCTGAACAAAGGGGGGGGGGGGGTCAAAATCAAAAGTAACAGTCAATATCTGGTGTGGCCACCAGCTGCATTAAGTACTGCAGTGCATCTCCTCCTCATGGACTGCGCCAGATTTGC